>NC_092112.1:41071605-41317636 GCF_045679555.1 Salvelinus alpinus | reverse complement strand
TCGATAATTTCAATTGTTTGTTTTTCGATTTCAACATCCATTATTTCACCCGTCCTCGAAAATATGTTTACATTGTCAACTTTATTTTTCATGTTCACGATGTATTTTATTTTGAATTCAATACATATGGCGTGACATTGACCACATACTGAACGTCAGATCGTGGGGATTGCTATCACAGCTGTCCGTTGTACTGAATCCCCGATTTCCAAGCGATTGTTTGTTTAGGCTACTGTCTGCTACCATTCTTCACATCGCATAGACACAGCAACACACACTCACGATGATGAAATAGTTATTCAGACTTTATGATGCAGTCGGAGGAGGATGGATAGTATGGTTTTGTGGTTCATATTCTAATCTAGATAACTATTTCTGAAATCCAATACCTTATATATGGATGGGATATAACCTTTTTTTGACTTTTAAATTTATAATCACATAACAGTTTTTTTCGAAAATGTCTATTCAACAATCATTTGTCAACAAACGTTGAGTTTCATGTCTTGCATTTGTCTTGTCTTTGCTTTTTTTTTTTTGTAAAATACAGGATCATCAAGAAAATTGGAAAAGGGACATTTGCAGATGTTGTAAAGACCAAATGTCTAATGGATGGAAAGTAGGACTACTATGCCTGTAAGACAATAAAGTAGCCTTTAGAAAGGTAATTCAGTTCACAGACCAGCAGAGATGTAATACAGATAATACAGATATGTAATACAGATATGTATACACACTCTCACACACAACATTATTTTACATTGTGATTAAAAGTTAAAAGTGATTAAAAGCTGTTCGTCAATTCCAAAATCAAGGGCATTAATATGGACTTGGTCCCCCCTTTGCTGCTATAACAGCCTCCACTCTTCAGGGAAGGCTTTCTACTAGATGTTGTAACATTGCTGCGGGGACTTGCTTACATTCAGCCACAAGAGCATTAGTGAGGTCGGGCACTGATGTTGGGTGATTAGGCCTGGCTCGCAGTCGTCGTTCCAATTCATCCCAAAGGTGTTCGATAGGGTTGAGGTCAGAGCTCTGTGCAGGCCAGTCATGTTCTTCCACACAGATCTCGACAAACCATTTCTGTATGGACCTCGCTTTGTGCACAGGGACATTTTCATGTTGAAACAGGAAAGGGCCTTCCCCAAAGTTTTGCCACAAAGTTGGAAGCGCAGAATTGTCTAGAAGCCATTGTATGCTATAGTGTTAAGATTTCTCTTCATTGGAACTAAAGGCCTAGCCCAAACCTTGAAAAACAGCCCCAGACCATTATTCCTCCTCCACCAAACTTTACAGTTGGCACTATGCATTGGGGCAGGTAGAGTTCTCCTGGAATCCGCCAAACCCAGATTCATCCATCGGACTGCCAAATGGTGAAGCGTGTTTGATCACTCCAGAGAACGTGTTTCCACTGCTCCAGAGTCCAATGGCGGGGAGCTTTACACCACTCCAGCCGACGCTTGGCATTGCACATGGTGATCTTAGGCTTGTGTGCGGCTGCTCAGCCATGGAAACATTGCTTTCAGAGGCAGTTTGTAACTTGATAGTGAGTGTTGCAACCGAGGACAGACGGTTGCAAACGCTACACGCTTCAGCACTTGGCCGTCCCGTTCTGTGAGACCTTCCACTTCGCGGCTGAGCCGTTGTTCCTCCTAGACGTTTCCACTTCACAATAACAGCACTTACAGTTGAGCGGGGCAGCTCTAGCAGGGCAAAAAATGTGACGAATGGACTTGTTGGAAAGGTGGCATCCTATGACGGTGCCACTTTGAAAGTCACTGAGGCCTTCAGTAAGGCCATTGTACTGCCAATTTTTGTCTATGGAGATTGCATGGCTGTGTGTTCGATTTATTCACCTGTCAGCAACAGGTGTGGCTGAAATAGCCGAATACACTAATTTGAGGGGGTGTCCACATACTTTTGTAATATATAGTGTATGTAGATGTTTGTTAGTGACTGTGTTGTGGTTCAGCTCAGGGCATGTCTGTAACCTGAGGGAGGTCCAGGCTAACAGGAGACTGAGTTCTCATCTCAACATCCTGCAGCTACATCAGATCATCTTGTGAGTAACACTGAATGTGTCTGTCCATTCCATAGGCCATCTGAGGGAACAAGCATCAGTCACAGGCGTTGGGAATTGTTACTAACGTTTTATTTTTGGATAGAGGTTTAGTTACGTTAATTCTACATGGTTGTCTCAGCTTCTATTTTGAATGCATATACCTTCAAATAAGCATCAGTTTGACTAGTTATGTTCTGTTCTTAACCAGAATCACTCTTCTGTACTACTTACCAAGAATTTATTTCTTAAGTCATCACACTGAGGATAAACATTTAATATCAAGGCACACATGCTAGTTTCTTTCCCATTGCCACACTCTTCTTCTTCTGTCTGATGTGTCCTGTCAGTGATGAGAACAGTGGTGCCATAGAGATACAGTTGAAGTCGGAAGTTTACATACACCTTAGCCAAATACATTTAAACTCAGTTTTTCACAATTCCTGACATTTAATCCTAGTAAAAATTCCCTGTCTTAGGTCAGTTAGGATCACCACTTTATTTTAAGAATGTGAAATGTCAGAATAATTGTAGAGAGAATGATTTATTTCAGCATTTATTTCTTTCATCACATTCCCAGTGGGTCAGAAGTTTACATACACTCAATTAGTATTTGGTAGCATGGCCTTTAAATTGTATAATTTGGGTCAAACGTTTCGGGTAGCCTTCCACAAGCTTCCCACAATAAGTTGGGTGAATTTTGGCCCATTCCTTCTGACAGAGCTTGTGTAACGGAGTCAGGTTTGTAGGCCTCCTTGATCGCACACGCTTTTTCAGTTTTTTTCAGGATTGAGGTCAGGGCTTTGTGATGGCCACTCCAATACCTTGACTTTGTTGTCCTTAAGCCATTTGCCAGAACAATGGAAGTATGCTTGGAGTCATTGTCCATTTGGAAGACCCATTTGCGACCAAGCTTTAACTTCCTGACTGATGTCTTGAGATGTTGCTTCAATATATTCACATAACTTTCCTTGCTCATGATGCCATCTATTTTGTGAAGTGCACCAGTCCCTCCTGCAGCAAAGCACCCCCACAACATGATGCTGCCATCCCCGTGCTTCACAGTTGGGATGGTGTTCTTCGGCTTGCAAGCCTCCCCCTTTTTCCTCCAAACATAACGATGGTCATTATGGCCAAACAGTTCTATTTTTGTTTCATCAGACCAGAGGACATTTCTCCAAAAAGAACTGTCTGGCTTTTTTATGGCGGTTTTGGAGCAGTGGCTTCTTCCTTGCTGAGCGGCCTCTCAGGTTATGTCGATATAGGACTCGTTTTACTGTGGATATAGATACTTTTGTACCTGTTTCCTCCAGCACCTTCACAAGGTCCTTTGCTGTTGTTTTGGGATTGATTTGCACTTTTCGCACCAAAGTACATTAATCTCTAGGAGACAGAACGCGTCTCCTTCCTGAGCGGTATGACGGCTGCGTGGTCCCATGGTGTTAATACTTGCGTACTATTGTTTGTACAGATGAACGTGGTACCTTCAGGCGTTTGGAAATTGCTCCTAAGGATGAACCAGACTTGTGGAGGTCTACCATTCGTTTTCTGAGGTCTTGGCTGATTTCTTTTGATTATACCATGATGTCAAGCAAAGAGGCACTGAGTTTGAAGGTAGGCCTTGAAATACATCTACAGGTACACCTCCAATTGACTCAAATTATGTCAATTAGCCTATCGGAAGCTTCTAAAGCCATGACATCATTTTCTGAAATTTTCCAAGCTGTTTAAAGGCACAGTCAACTTAGTGTATGTAAACTTCTGACCCACTGGAATTGTGATACAGTGAATTATAAGTGAAATAATCTGTCTGTAAAAAATTGTTGGAAAAATTACTTGTGTCATGCACAACTGTATGTGAGCTGATGGAGATGAACGTCTATGAGCTGATTAAAGGTCAGTGAAGGTTTATGTAGTCTTAGTCTACACTTAGTATATGGCTGCATTTCATTTCAAAACATTGTTCCCTTCCTTCTTCCCTCATTCATTCCTCTTCATAGATCTGACTGGTGGTCGTAACCAGTTTTTCCATCTAGTTTCCTGCCATATTTCTTCCACATATCCAACCCCATCAGAATGAAAGAGGGCAAAAGGGAAGGAACATTCACAACTGTCGGGAATGAAACAAAGCCTTTGCCTTTGTTGGAATTTAAAATGCTTTCAGCAGTAAACTGGTGATTTTATCAGGGGTGAGGTGTAAAAACTGTGCTTCATTTCTACCATAACCCCTGACCTCTGAGTTAGCCCGACAGTACTCCATGCCAGAGAGCGAGCAGGCTCCACAACTACATGTACCAGCTCTGCAAGTCTCTGGACCACATGTACCGGTAAGCACAGATTAGCATAGGAGAGCAGGCTCACTTCTGATACTGTGTCAAGGGTAATTTCAGTTGATTTCTGTGACCTGTAGATTCTCTCCTCACAGTCGTGGGCTCTTCCACCAGGATGTGAAACCAGAGAACATTCTGATGAAGGTGAGACAGACTCCCTCAGACATAGATCTATTGAGTTTAGCAGAGAACTCCATTGCATCCACCATGGTGGCACTAAGAATGCCATGACACAAACAGTACATTTCCATCTCTGTACGGACAAGTTATATTCTACCCTACTCCGATAAAGATGATTATAGGCTGTCTACTTGTCCCTCTAGCCCAGAGAGGAGTCCCATCGCCCCCCCTGGGCTGCACCTGTGGAGGGGTCCACAAAGACCCAAAACACTAATAGCTTCACTACTCCTAGGCCCATAATGTTTAGGGTGGGGTAGGTGGAGACACAATGTGCTGGTTTAATCTATGTTCCAAGAAACCGTTTCCGCTCTTTTAGTCATAACGCTATTGAACAGTTGGTCAAACAAAACATTATGTTTAGTGATTTGAGACAGTAGTCTGTTCAAATGAAATTGAAGTGTCATTTGTCCACTCAATACTACCAAAACAGAGTGTTACAGCTACAATCAGAATTGTTTAATTCAAGTGTGAATAAAACAGAATTGAGAGGAAACTCTTGACTGACTGTCCATTCATACTCATTCAGCCCGTAGGTCTACTAGTAAAGACTGGAGGTCGGAGACAACGAGGTCTGTCAAAGTTGTTTAATAGGTGTCACATGGAGAAAAGAAAAATACTGCCACTGTTAGACCTTGGAGAATCCTCACACTGCCTACCTGGGTGCTTCACAAAACTCCCTCATCTCCTGGGGTGGGTTCAGGGAGGTGAAACACTCGGGTGCGAGTTTCCCGGACGCTTCACAGCGCTAAAATAATTGTTATAGAAGTCCATTGTAGGCAATGGTTGTAAGATGATCTCAGTGCTATGAAGCTTTCGGATAACGCTCAGCTGAAATGGGCACCTAGAAATGTCATGAATAGAGCTAACTCTAGTCCCCATCTACACAACAGATATTCCCATATCTTTTCTAGACAATACATTTCTTTGTGAACGTTTCATAATGTTGCACCCCCGTAAACAAGGCCCAGCACTCATACCGCCATCAAGTAGCGACGTTTATCAACAGTGTCAGTTGACCAGAAATGTGGTTCACACACATTTCTGGTTGACACAGTCCCATTGTCATTACTCATGTATCGGCCATAGTCCACACACACCTATAACACCGGTTTAGTCATATTTTTATACTAGGTAGGTAAGTGAATTCACAGATGTTTTATGTACTGGGGCCTAATAATGGGTAAGAGAATTATGTTAGCGTTAGTCTTCTGTGGTTTACCTGAGCTCTGAGTGATGGCTGAATTAGACGGCTCCTACCTTAGCCTACGGCCCAGTCCCAAAACAACCACTAGCACCTAAGCCCTGTGACACTTGTGGAGATCTAAGAAGATTGGATAGGTATATGAGCAATATGGTAAAGATTATATCTAGTCTTTCAAATTCCACATTTCCTATACCTATATAATCCTCTCAGCATAGCAGAGAAAAATATTACTCAGAACCTCGTCGACAGCACCCCCAACCCAAAACATCTTCCTGCGGCCATGCTCTCAGGACTTCACAAGTGCATAGGGTGCAGGAGCGAGTTTGGGACTGGGAAAACCAGCTTTCAGCTTTCAGCACTACCTACTAGATAAAGAGGATTCCATAGAGACATCTCCTATAACAAACATTTCATTATGAAAAATACACCTGAATTCTCTTAATGTACAACAGAAAGGAAAAAACATGAACCTGCATATTCAAGATTCATTTTTAATATTATTATGTATATTTTTCTGAATTAGAAATATCACTATTTTCTGAAATGAAGAACTTCAAACTAGTGTAACAATGATAATTTCACCAAATCATTGAAGTACAATATTTACATATAATACAGAGCCCATTTTTAAATCTGAAACAATATTAAAATAAATGTTCAATAGATAAAGGTTTTTAATTCTATTTATATTTTTAACAACCTTGTCGGGGGAGTCCTTGCACACTCCAAAATTGTAAAGCCATTCTCTTCTAACAAACTATTAAGTGCAAAGAACTCTTTTTCTTCTTTCAAAAAACAACAACTATGATTTCAGCGTCCAGACAGAGATTACTCGCCACAACCCAAGTGCATCCAAAGGCTGTCTTGAACCATCTTGTTTTTGTCCGATCATAATTATGAATAAAAATTAACATAAACAATAAAATCAGTGCAACGTACTCAAGCTGTGATATTCTGATTTAAATTCAAAAATATTTTTTTATTGTATAGGAAGCAAACTGCTCCGGTCTCCCTTTGCTATGAACATGTGATCCAACTCCACCAGGGTTAGTCATGGATGAGGAACTAGCTAAACGAGATAGCACCTGTCCCAAGACAACACCTAGCCCCTAATACCTAGGCTAGATCTGAGAGGACTGAATAGTGGAGAAATGTGCCTACTACCATATTGATTAAACCTATCCACGGTCTTTCAGATCTACATTAAGTGCCTAGGGGGTAGTAGTGGCTAGGGGTGGTTTCTGGAGGAGGCCACGCTATTAGAGACAAGCACAGTCTGAAAACAAGCTGTAGCTTTTTACAGGGGTTATTTTTGGACCGGGAAAGAGAATGTTGAGAGAGGGAGGGAGGTGAAAAAGTAAACACATCGCAGCCAGCCTCCCTCTCTGAACAACGCTTTAAATCCTCCTGGACGATTTCAAGCATTTTGCACCTTTCACATGATCCTTTACACTCTTTTCAGACTGTGGGCCAACCCATCTACCCTCAATGGCCCACGTTACCTATCCATCTTTCTATCTAAAGATTAGCAGAACAAAAAGAGCTTCAGTAGTGGTGATTGTGATGAAGGTGTGTGAGAGAGAGAGAGAGAACAGCGCTGCAGGGCTGTGGCGAGGTGTGGCCAGGTCATCCTGTCCCGTCTTGTCTGTGGTCTGTTGGAGCTCGGTTTAGTTTAGCAGCACCAGCACCAGGGCTATACAACAGTCCCACTAGGAGAGTTGGCCGGGTTCTGAGATGATAGTAAGCCCTGTGGAGGAAGAGAGCAGAGGGGAATGAGTTAGAGGAGAAGAGATGGTTTTTGGACACTCAGAACGGTAAAACAATTTGAATTCAAACTTAGGTAATTGAGGGGAAACGGTACGTTTTCATCATCATAAAGAAAATCTAATTAAGATCCTGGATTGATAATCACCCTTGTAAGCGAATCACAGTGGGCAAAAGAGGATGCTGCGTCGCAAACCCCAACTCACTCAATCATTTTCAGAGATTTATGAGAAGTGTCTAGTCTAGGTGTTAGATGTCAAACTGAAGTGTCTGGGGTTGAAAGTGGCTTGGGGTTAAGACTCACCACTTTCCAAGGCCTGGCCCATATGTCTAGTGGTTAGGGGTTGTAACAGACTCACCACTTTACCGGGCCTCGCCCATGTGCAAATGAAGCCCTCCTGGCAGGCTGTGACCAGACAGTCCTCCAGGAAGATTAACACAGTGAGTCTTTCATGAGCGATCTTCTTACACACCAGCGGCTCCAGCAGAGGAACCTCCTCCATGCGCGGGCACAGCAGCGTGCCCAGAGTCTTAGCGGCATCTGCTTTGGCCGTCCGCGCCGCAGAGCTCAGTTGGTTGAGCTTGTCGCTGCTCTTGCTGCTGATGTGGCCCATGCTGTGGTTGCGTTTGTGGTCCTTCTCGTGGCGCTCCTTACGTGTGTCGTGCAGCGACAGTGTAGCGAACTTGCTGACGCCCGTGGCGATGAAGGTGCTGTCGATGATGCTGCTTCCTTTGCTGCTGCTCGTGTGGCAGTTAGGCGTGGTGCTGCCCCCTGCGGGGCCGGAGGAGTGTGGCAGGCTGTTGGAGCGCGGCAGGGGGGTGGGGAGCGAGTTAGCGGGGCCGCCACTGTTACCACTACTACTGCTCACTGTGTTGTTGCCATTGGTACCGGGTGGGTTAGTAGGAGTAGTAGTAGTAGTAGCAGTAGTAGTAGTAGTAGTAGTGGTAGTAGCAGCAGCAGCAGTAGTAGTAGTAGTATTAGTAGTGGCCGCCCCAGTAGCCGGGGGGCTGGTGGAACTCATGACGTTAGTGTGAGTTCTGGTACGTGACAGGGGCAGGTGGGGAAACAGGATGTCCTCAGTCAGGTCCCACAGACACAGCTGGGTGTCCTGGCCCACCGAGCCGAAGCGATAGGTCACGCTGACTGGCCTGCCGTCTGTAGAGTTCCTCTTGGAGAGATGTGATTGGGAGCTATTGGCCCGGTCCCGCCCCCCTCCAAAGTGGATCTGCTCGTGGAACTCCTCGTCGCTCCCACTGAACTCGGCAGGTGGGTCGCTGTCCTCCACGCTGGTAGTACAGTGATCAAACGCCACCACGCTCACCCACGACTTGTGGCCGTGGCCCCTGGCGATCACCCTGCAGTCTGAGAAGGACCAGACGGTCACTAGGTCGTCCTCCCCCCCGGCCACTATGTATCGTCCGTCTGGGCTCCAGCACACGCACAACAACCCGCCAAAGTAGCTCTTCATTGTGCCGTGCAGCTCGGCTGCATCGAAACCAAACACGCGCAGGAAGCCGTCCTGGCTGGCGCACGCAAGGAACTTCCCATCGGGGGAGAATGCAAACTCGTTCAGCGCCCCCTCACCTACTGTCCAGCGCAGTAGGGGGTTGCGGGCCGACTTGCTCTTGCAGGTGTGCACGGCGTAGCCATCGCCCTGTTTGAGGAGCTGGTAGTGGGGTGGCGTGGTACCACAGGTGTGCTCTACGTTGTACAGGTACAGGCTGCCGCTGGAGTGGGCCACTAGGAAGAGGCTCTCTGAGCCCGGAACCCACCGTACACATGTCACACGAGACTTGTCTATCAGTCTCTGAGGGAGAGAGGGGGAGACAGTGGCTTGTCAGCGAGAGACAAATAACTCAAGTGTCAGACATGCATTCAAACAAGATATCAACACTTGCGTTACACTTAAATGCATGCCTAATACATTGGATATTGGAACAGAACCTTTACTCTCATTTTGCATTAGAAAACAGTTTCCTCCCAATAGGCAGTCAACAACATACATTGATATTCAACCACAGGACACCCATCTTAGCCAGCTTGGCTAAAGTAAACTCTGTTAAACCTACCTCCTCATTGAAGAGCTTGCTGGTCTCCTTCTTGATTGGGTCAATGAGCTGCACCTGGCCGGCCGAGAAACCCACGAGCAGGGAGACGCTCTCCGCTGTGGCTGTGAGGGGGTTGAAGTCATGACACGTGGGCTGCGTTCCTTTGTATATCCTCTTGTCTATGGGCTTGCTCAGGTCAGCCGCCTACAAACGTGGAGAAACACAGGACACAAAGTCTGACTCACAGGTACAGCAATTATCTTGAACATACACCTCAGTTATTTTACAAAACCATTCCTCCTGTCTATATAACACTTGCAGATAATCATTGACCTAATGAGAAATGGTATCATTTCCATGTAAAAGGACCCATGATCACCAATATGTGAAGTTCATAGGAGAACGTCAAATTGGGTGTCAAATGAAAGCGAAGAGTCTATAATGTTGAGGAATTAAGGTACATATAAATTGTTCAACCATTTTCCATCCTAAAAACTTGGAATAATGAAAGGCATGGATTTCTGGTCAAACAGATGGAAAACGGGTCTTACATCTACAAGAAAAAGTCTTAAAAAGGTATTAGAAAAAAATAAATTATTCTCCAGCATTTAAGAAACGTTGCCTTGAGCCTTAATTCCATTAACAAAAACCCACATATCTTTAAGATATTTTCATATCGCTCTCCTTCATGAGGGAGATTAATGAAAGTTCACAGAAGTAACAAGGTAGACCTTTCAATTAGTTAAGTGTTTTTACTGATAGCAAATGTGTTTATTAAATTGTTAAGCGATTAAAACTAAATTCCATTACAAAATCAGTAATGTAATCCTCTAAACAAAAAAAATCAGTAACAGAATTTCTGCAATTGAATTGGCTACAATGGTAAATCATAGTAGTCACAGACCACAGTAGGGTTCACAAGTTTGGACAGTACAGCACAGTAAAGAAAAGTAGAGTACAGCTCACTAAAGTACACAGCACACACTAGAGTTGAGTATACTATAATGTACTGTACTCTACTGTGCTGTACTTTGATGTCCAAACTTGTGAAACAGACATCTATGATTGGTGAAGATTTGGTGCGGTCCGGACAAAACACATTTGATCTCGTTTGGGGGCAGAGCTCATTAAAATAGTGTAGACTAATACCCAAAACATGCAAAGGAGGATATTGCATATTTATACCTTTGTGTACCTGTACCTGTGTACCTGTCATGACATATCTGACACCCCACTCTTTCTGCATACATTGAATCTTCATTCAGAGCAGATATTTAACAGAGTTTGTGGAAAGTACCATGAATAGAATAGGCCTATGGTTATTGGTTTGTGCAAGACACATAAAGAAGAAGAGATTTTACCAAAATTCTGTTACCAAACTTAGCATCTGCACAGTTCTTCCAGTAAATGATTGTGTAAAAATGCTTGTGTAAATTGTTAAAAGCATTCCTTGTGCATAGTTGTATGGTTTGTTAAACTTTGAAATCAATGTTATTTGTTTGGCATACATTTTAAGTGAAAAATCAGTCTCAGCACAATTCCCATATCGTGGAATTGCCCTATAGCAACAATATTAGTAGAGATGCAACAATTCACCACCGATAAGCAACGTCCTCAGTTCAAATGTTTAAGATACGACTGCATCGGCCTGCGTCCGCTCTTACAGTGTCGAGCTTAAGTATGTCATTGTGTTGACAGTCATTGATCTACAAATAATTTTTCATGTCGAACAACCCCAGGCAATATCAGTAGCCTAGTCAAAATGCACTGCGTCGAGAGCTGACCAATGAGGAGGTAGGCCTATTCCTGATCTGGCACATCTGCGCGTCACCTTCAGCATTAAAATGTTTGTAAAATGGCTTGGGGAACATAAGGCTTTATTAGTCAGATGACAACCCAATGTCATTTGATAGGTTCTTTTTGATCAAATGTGTGTTAAATTGTGTTTTACCGGAATAAAAATAGCCTAAGCTACCACCGGTGACAACTCATCTGACTATATGTAGGTTACACGCTGATCAGGGCTTACATTAGATTTTATTTGATTGCTCAGATTTTCCATCACCAATAGGTTTGGTAGTTTTGCTTGAAACAATCAGTATATATGCTGGCGTGGATCCACGAGGGGGCAAACGGGGGCTTAGCCCCCTCAGTGAAGTTTTATATGCCAATATTTAAAAAAAATAGCAAAAAAGTTCTAATGATTGAGTGACAAGTTGGCACAGAATCTGTATCTCCGCTGCGTCAGCACCATGGACAGCGCACGCCGCGGTGTGTATAGGGAGACTATGGAAAGCCACTGGGGTGGGTTAGGTATGACTCCTTTGGGTTTCCATAAAAAGCGGGGGGAAAAACGCTTCTCATCTGTGGTAGGCTAAGTGAATAACATGACACGCCTCCACCTGTAATATTTGATTTAGATTTATAAGGGCGGGGGGGTCAAGGTCACTATTGAAGCTGCTTCTCTCAACTCTACCTCATGCCCCACCACTACAGAATTGCTAGCTTCTTAGCTAGCTGTAAAAAAAAATATTTAAAAAATGTTAGTGTTAGCCTTAGCCTATTTAGCTAGCTCGAACCAGCTAATCTGCCACGGTGGATATCAGAAATAGGCTTCGCTAAAGTACTCAAACAAAGCCAAAGGAGAAGGGGACACATGGCAACTGTGTCAGTGGTTGTTAAAAGTTGACAGCATTGTGAAGGTCCTCTGTGACATCGAATGCCCATGTTTGTACAACACAGAAGTAAGCCTCGAGGCTACAGGGCTGCTGAAGGCAGTGACGGACCCTGGCTTTAAATTTACAGCCACCATGGTTACAGAATCAGTCTTCTCGATCCTCCAAACAAATTACTTCATGCAAAAGCAACAGATCTTTACACTGGAGTCAAAGTGGTCCGCAGTGCGTTGGAGTGTGTTGAGAAGCTGAGGTGTGACAGCGAGTTCGAAACCATTTGGGCACAGTTCCGTGCCAGTGGCACTGACTCACCACCAGCTCCAAGCAAACGACAACGTTATGTAAGTACAAATCTCCAGCAATACATGGTGGGCAGTACAGTAGGCCATGAGGACAGAGAAAAGACTGAGTGTAAAAAGACTGTTCTTGGACGCGTTCATTGGTGAAATGTCAGATTGATTGAGCGAACGCAACAGCCAACTGGTGGAGGCCCTGTATGCCCTTGACCTAGAGAGCCATGACTTTCCAGATGTGAAAAAGGTGAAACCACTGCTGGATCTAAGCAAAACAGATTTGGTGGAAGCGGAGTTTAGTGTCACTTGCCAGTTTTTCCGCCAATGAGGACATATGGACCCACTTGATATCCTGCAAACGAATCTCTGGGCCTCTCTCCGCTATGCCGACCGTGCTTACTGCACATGGACTGACTTTTGGGGCATCCACAGCTTCATGCGAGAACTCCTTTTCCACTTTGACAAATGGGTTCAGTCAGCACAGAAGAAGCATGCTACACCCAAGGAAAACTAAAACTAACCCAACTGGCATTTGAGGGGGATCTTACAAGAAGATTGAGAATGGAATGATCGATTATTCAGGAAGTTCCAGAGGATCTTTTGAAAAGGTAAACAATCTAGCTGTTTGATTTAAAAAAAATCTTTGTGGTATAGCCAGCGGTGTCATTTCAGCAAAAACCTAGGGTATGGAATGATAAAATTACTTCCTTAGCCAGCCTAAGTTTTCAACAGCCTTGCTTTAGTGTGTAGGGTGCTGTACATGGTGCTGACAGAGAGCCAACCTATCACTTCTTGGTCAAAAGCAATCAATGGTCTCAGCATTTGAACTTACGTTTATTGCGGTATAGCGTAATAAGCTGAATTTTTTTAAGTATTCCAATTTTTCATTTCTTTATCACATATCATTATAGACGGTATTTTTACAATACATACTGGTATGTGGATGCATAGTCAGATCCACCATCCCTCACACACGGTTTAAAAAAATCATAACCTAGCAAGTAGCAACACTGTCGAACCTGCCCAAGGACAATCATATCAAGGGCATTTGAGGTATCGCATGTCTGTAAATTCATTATTAGGCTATCTCCAGAGGCACAAGACGCTGGTCCTACTGCCCGACCAATCATTAGCCCAGAGAGAGCGAGAGGCAGAAACAGAGACAGAAAGAGCGAAAGAGAGCTGCAGTGCCAATGTCTACCAACAGGTGGCTAGGGCAGAGACGCACCTCTGGGGTGACCATCTCTCTAATCAGAGAGATGCTGCCGTATAAACACTATAAGAGGGGTCATTTGTAATGTCGGTAATTTAACAGCGGATGTCAAATTCATGGATGTAAAACATCTAAGAGTAAGGGTTTGTGGACAGCTGGTTGGTACTAGGCAGTGAGTGGTACAGTAGGTCACTGCAGCTGGATTTGAGGCCCCCCGAAAGTATAGGCTAGGTTATCACTTGTAAGATAAGTAGCTATATTGGTGACGATTAGGCCAAGAGTTTTTCCTGTCCACGTGAACTGACCAGGAAAAGCACCTGGCCATAGTTTTACCTAAGCTTCTCTGAGGAAATTCAGAAAAACTCCTGGCCCAAGGGATGATACTGTAGGAATCAGTCTGAGACCCTGGTGATGCAACTGAGTGGAGGATCATCGGAGGCAGCGAGGGAGATTATATGGCTGTTATAAGACTGCTGACAGATCTGTCAGAGCATGGCCAGCACACTTTGATATGCCAAGAATCCATGCTGCTCCAAAGCCCTCGACAAACCAATGACCATAGGCCTATTCTATCCATGGCACTTTAAACTTTAACTCATGTCATGTGAAACTCATTCAAAACACACAAAAGACAGGCAATTGATGAGGCCAAGCCTACGTCTGAGAGGAAAATTCAGAGTTCCACTCAGGATCAGATCTTGCTGATCTGTGTACCCTCAGATGAAAGACACCATGACAAATTCAATCACACACACCAAGAGCCACAACAGGGAGCACATAAATGCTCTGTCAGACCTGCTAACTCCGAGCTCCAGCATGAGTGATGACAGTGAGTGATTGAAAATTAATGTCAATAACCAGGTTTCTATTAGGGGTGTGAACATTTTAAAGTTAAAAACTTAAACAAAAGTGTGATCTTTAACATGAAAGAAAAATGTAAATAGTGCAGTTATCACAAAACATGATTTTCCGTGTTATAGCCTAACTAGACGATAGCCTATAAGACCTGGGGGAAATTGTGTAATTTAAATATAACTTTAGGCTACTTTGGTAAATTTGCAAGGCATGCTAGACAGATTATCAAGACATATTCACATCACAGCTTTTTCTGCCTTCCTCGCACCGGCTCGCCTGGGGCGTATTCATTATGCCGATTCTGTTGCAAACCGTTTCTTAAACGGAAGCAAACAGGGAGCAACCTACCAGCATTTATCCAATAGAAATTCTCCTTTTAGTTGCAAAATGTTTTGAGCCGAGATCACTTTTCAAAATGGAGGCCGAGATCTACCGCTCAATAAGTAACTTTTTGGGCGACCCAACCAAATTCACATAGAAATGTGAGCTATAGATCTGTCACTCATTAATAGCAAGTCTAAGAAGCGGTAAATATGTTCTATGTGCACTTTCTATGCTTCAGGTTCTTAAGTTTGGTTTATGCGTATTTTACTTTCGGTTTTGTGTACCAGCTTCAAAAAGCAGATTATTGAAAAAAATATTTCACATGGGTTTAGATGGTACAATGATTATCTACACACTGCTTGTTTTGTCACAAACCGAAATTGGGTAAACTATTAGAATTTTAGCAACCAGGAAATGGCGGAGCAAATTCTGTATATTGTACCTTTAATAACCTATTAAAAACCGTTCTGTAGCAATTAGGTTTGTGCAAGCCAGCTGAGTGAGCAAAAACTGAAATAATTCCTTTTAATTTTACTGGACTGATTGTGCCTGCATCTGATAGTCAGCCTCACCGTTTCTCAGCTCTCGTTTCCTCCACTGAGACTGACCAAAAAGGGGCCACCGTCTTGCACCACATTTCATTATTTCTGCCTCATGCATGAATTCATGTTCTTACTCCTATCACCAGAGAACATGAAATATTCCTCAATATTAAAAAAGACAAGCCGCTAATAACATAAGCCAATCTTTGTAGCGGGAGTGGATAGGGAGAAGCGCATTTTCTGGCTTATTTAAGTGTTGACAGTGCTGAAAAAAAATGTAAACATTCAGTCACTCAGAAAAACAGCTGTTCTTTGCGGTATTAGTTGACAGTCTCTAGTCATGTTTTTAAAAGTTTAGAAATGTCAGTATCAACTTTGCTATGGGCTCGTGGAAGCTGCAGACATGGTGATCTGATTAGCCAGCAGTAGGCCTATAGGGGCACTTGATTTGCTCTCCCGGCCTTCCGGGTAGAAGTTTCTACATTCAGACAGATTAAATAGCTCAAAATGGGAACACTTTTACTACCTAGCACGCAGGGCAGCTGAATTCAGTACACCTACCGCAAAACTAATAATACTTAATCCGTTTAAAAAAAAAAATAATTATAGAAATGTTTGGCGATTGACTGATTGGTGACCACTGGTTTGGACTAATAATTACACCCCTGCTCTTTCTCTTCACTAATGACACGAGTGTGTGTTCAGTCTTCGGTCTGTTGCGTGTAGAATATCGTAGCCTATTCATTGATAGGCCCTGCTTTACTGAAATTGCAAGCCAAGAAATTGTGAGATACTTCATTCCATTGCGAGATACAGCTTAGATTGCTGATATATAGGCCTAGTGCGCGGTTCTGTCTGCCTGCCTGGTGGCCGACCTGCCTGTTGTGCCCCTCCCCTTACTCTCACACCATGCCCAAACGCGTTCACCATAGTGCGCAAATTGATTTTGTCCCCCCCCACACCAAATGCGATCACAGCAGGCAGATTGAAATATCAAAACAAACTCTGAACCAATTATCTTAATTTGGGGACAGGTCGAAAGCATTAAACATTTATGTCAATTTAGCTAGCTAGCTTGCAGTTGCTAGCTAATTTGTCCTGGGATATAAACGTTGAGTTATTTTACCTGAAAATGCACAAGGTCCTCTACTCCGACAATTAATCCACAAATAAAACAGTCAACCGATTTGTTTCTAGTCATCTCTCCACCTTCCAGGATTTTTCCTTTTTGGACTTTATATGGCGATTGGCATCTAACTTTCATAATAGGTGTATTACCACAACCGACCTCAGTAAATTTTTCAATCACCCACGTGGGTATAACTAATGAGGAGATGGCACGTGGGTATATGCTTCTATGAACCAATGAGTAGATGGGAGAGGCAGGACTTCCACCATGTTCAGCGTCACAAATAGAACTGACTACTATTTTAGCGTTTGGCAACGCAGACGCTTTGTTTGGCGCGCGCGAGCAGTGTGGGTGCAGTGATTGAATAACGTGTACATTTATTTTGCGACGCGAGCGGTGTGGTCAGAATGTCAGTCCCTCATTGCTCGCTATGAAAGCTGTGAGTGTTTGTGTTCTCGGAAGTACAGCAAAAATACTTAAATCGTAAGAGTCGATTCGTAGCGGAATCGAATCCTGACACTCAGAAATGGGAGTAGACGTGCAATGATTAGAGGAATAAATGATTTTGGAGTCGACTTTCTACCACTACGTCACCGTCGTTAACAGTTGGACAAATGGCAGAGAGAGGCAAGCGACAGCAGCGAATTCCTGTATGGCTTTCAGAAGTTAAATGAGAAGGAAATGCTAACTTTGCGAGATGGAACTGAGGTACAGTGATGGTAGTACAGTTGCATTTGAAAGGGACGCACCGTGAGACCCAACCCGTTGTTGGCAGCAGCGCAGTAGCATTGTGAATTAGTGTGAATTTTAGAAAATTTTGTTATTGTTTTAATGAAAATCAAAGAAAAAAATTGCAGCTTAAAACGTTAAGAAAAATATATATTTTTGTCATATCCCTAGTTTCCATCCAACCTTTTTATGCAAGTAAAGTAAAAGTACATGTTGGATCAAAAAAAAGTCACGACAGGCCTGACGGAAACAGAAAATGTGTCAGTAAACTTTTCAAACGTCGACAAAACAAAAAACACACTAGACAAGGTGGGATCTTTGTAAAATGAATAATGTGAGAAATGGTGGTAGAAATGCCTTTATGGGCAAATATTGATATAATAACCATCATATCGAAGTAAACTTGGAGTCACACGATGTGTTGTGTTGTCCTCCCACTACGACTTGGGAATAGATGCAGTTTATTACGCTACAGCTGAAATAAATGATGAACTTCACAGGGTAGTAAAAATGCACGGTAATGAGCTTCATGCTCCTTTCCAATAAATATCAAGGGTCTTATTCTGGTGACATGATAATCAATGCTTGGCTGGCGATTGACAAATAAAAAGAATCTCGCTCTTTTGTCCATAATAACCTAATCATGTAGGCCTAGGCTATATCGCACTGTCTGCGAGCGGTTGGCTAGAGCGCACATGGCAAGACCAGAGTGGGAACATTCACTATATATATATATATATATAAAAAACGCACAATTTGTGATAAAACCAAACAGCACCCTCAAAACCAATCAACAGGCAGTAGCTCTGCATCCCTATACCTAGGGGTGTTCTACAAAACAAGATCAATGAGTTAGGTGGCTAACTCCAATAAGACTGCAGAAATAACTATTGGTTTTCTTCTTAATTAAAAAAAGCTAAACTTAGATGTGTTATAGTTTGTTTCATCATTTAGACCACACACATTTCAAGCTTCTCTCTCAAAAATAAAAAGTTATATCAGAAGATTTAAGCAAGTTAGCTGGCTTGTGGTATACCCTTCTGGTATGCTTCACTGACTACAGGAAGGACTACATAGAGACCTGCTGAGTCCAGTCCTGGGGAGGGCAGGTTTGCCAATCTTACCAACCTGGGCTAAGAGAGCACTGTTTACAGGAAATGACAAGGTGACAGGAGTGAACTCAGTGAAGAAGTAGGCCTTTATGATGCATTAAACCAGTCTGTCCCTTAAATTATTTTCCAGACAGGGCACAGAGGCCTCCAAAGCAACATCCAGACCCTCTTATACAAAAGGTTTTGTGCCAATTGTGACAAGGTCAGTAGACCATTTATTTGTCAGGAACACTTACAAAACTTGGTGACAAGTGTTAAAATATCTTACAATCTCCCACACAGATCTACTCCATCCAAGAAGTGGCCCACAAGTCCCCCATGTTAAATGGGCAGTGCAGTCAAAAACATGATTTTCCTGTGTTTTACAGTGCCTTTGGAAAGTATTCAGACCCCCTGACTTTTTCCACATTTTGTTATGTTACAGCCTTATTCTAAAATTTATGATAGTTTTTTCCCCCTCCAATTTACGGAATCATGTAGTAACCAAAAAAAAACTGTTAAACAAATCAAAATATATGTTATATTTGAGATTCTTCAAAGTAGCCACCCTTTGCCTTGATGAGAGCTTTGCACACTCATGGCATTCTCTCAACCAGCTTCATGATGTAGTCCCCTGGAACCCATTTCAGTTAACAGGTGTGCCTTGTTAAAGGTGAATTTGTGGAATTTCTCTAATGAATTTGTGCCAATAATTTGTGCTGTGGTAGGTGTGGTATACCGAAGATAGCCCTATTTGGTATAACACCAAGTCCATATTATTGCAAGAACAGCTCAAATAAGCGAAGAGAAATGACAGTCCATCATTACTTTAAGACGTCAAGGTCAGTCAATGCGGAAAATTAACAGCTTTGAAAGTTTCTTCAAATGCATTCGCAAAAGCCTATACTCTTCTGTAAACTAGTCATCTCTGTATACCCGTCTCAAGACCCACTCAGGGCTCTATGGTGCTACCATTTTGGTCACATCTGCTCCTAAATATTTTGCTGTGCTACCTGACAATTTTATTTGGGAGCGCCAGTGACCCTACAGTACTTGGATAACATTTAGTGCAACAAAAATAAATGAAAAGGGATAGCCTCTTCAGGAGATTTTTTCATGTGCTCCTACATTTTTCAACTGAGGTGCACATGTGCTCCTCAAAAAAAATCTCAGCGTAGAGCCCTGCCAATGGTTGTTGCTTATTTACGAAACCTTCTTAGGCCTCACTCCCCCCTATCTGATATCTACTGCAGCCCTCATCCTCCACATACAACACCCATTCTGCCAGTCACATTCTGTTAAAGGTTCCCAAAGCACACTCATCCCTGGGTCGCTCGGCTTTTCAGTTCGCCTCAGCTAGCTGCAACAAACACTCAAACTGGACAATTTATCTCAATCTCTTCATTCAAAAAGACTTAAATCATGAACACTCTTACTGACAGTTGTGGCTGCTTTGCGTGATGTATTGTTGTCTCTACCTTCTTGCTCTTTGTGCTGTTGTCTGTGCCCAACAATGTTTTTACCCTGTTTTGTGCTGCTAACATGTTGTGAGCTGCCATGTTGTGTTGCTACTAGAGGTCGACCGATTAATTGGAATGGCCGATTAATTAGGGCCGATTTCAAGTTTTCATAACAATAGGAAATCTGAATTTTTGGACGCCGATTTTGCCGTTTTTATTTTATTTTTACACCTTTATTTAACTAGGCAAGTCAGTTAAGAACACATTCTTATTTTCAATGACGGCCTAGGAACGGTGGGTTAACTGCCTTGTTCAGGGGCAGAACGACAGATTTTTACCTTGTCAGCTCAGGGATTCAATCTTGCAAGCTTACGGTTAACTAGTTCAACGCTCTAACCACCTGCCTCACGAGGAGCCTGCCTGTTACGCGAATGCAGTAAGAAGCCAAGGTAAGTTGCTAGCTAGCATTAAACTTATCTTATAAAAAACAATCAATCAATCATAATCCCTAGTTATAACTACACATGGTTGATGATATAGCGTGTCCTGCTTTGCATATAATCGATGCGGTGCGCATTCGCGAAAAAGGACGGTCGTTGCTCCAACGTGTACCTAACCATAAACATCAATGCCTTTCTTAAAATCAATAGACAGAAGTATATATTTTTAAACCTGCATATTTAGCTAAAAGAAATCCAGGTGAGCAGGCAAAATTAACCAGGTGAAATTGTGTCACTTCTCTTGCGTTCATTGCACGCAGAGTCAGCATGCAACAGTTTGGGCCGCCTGGCTCAAATTATGACATAACATTGAAGGTTGTGCAATGTAACAGGAATATTTAGACTTATGGATGCCACCCGTTAGATAACATACGGAACAGTTCCGTATTTCACTGAAAGAATAAACGTTTTGTTTTCGAGAGGATAGTTTCCGGATTCGACCATATTAATGACCTAAGGCTCGTATTTCTGTGTGGTATTATGTTATAATTAAGTCTATGATTTGATAGAGCAGTCTGAGCGATGGTAGGCACCAGCAGGCTCGTAAGCATTGATTCAAACAGCACTTTCGTGCGTTTTGCCAGCAGCTCTTCGCAATGCTCCAAGCATTGTGCTGTTTATGACTTCAAGCCTATCAACTCCCGAGATTAGGCTGGTGTAACCGATGTGAAATGGCTAGCTAGTTAGCGGGTGCGCGCTAATAGCGTTTCAAACGTCACTCGCTCTCAGACTTGGAGTAGTTGTTCCCCTTGCTCTGCATGGGTAACGCTGCTTCGAGGGTGGCTGTTGTCAATGTGTTCCTGGATCGAGCCCAGGTAGCGGCGAGGAGAGGGATGGAAGCTATACTGTTACACTGGCAATACTAAAGTGCCTATAAGAACATCCAATAGTCAAAGGTATATGAAATACAAATCGTATAGAGAGAAATAGTCATATAATTCCTATAATAACTACAACCTAAAACTTCTTACCTGGGAATATTGAAGACTCATGTTAAAAAGGAACCACCAGCTTTCATATGTTCTCATGTTCTGAGCAAGGAACTTAAACGTTAGCTTTCTTACATGGCATAAATTGCACTTTTACTTTCTTCTCCAACACTTTGTTTTTGCATTATTTAAACCAAATTGAACATGTTTCATTATTTATTTGAGCTAAATTGATTTTATTGATGTATTATATTAAGTTAAAATAAGTGTTCATTCAGTATTGTTGTAATTGGCAATATTACAAATAAATTAAAATCGGTATCGTTTTTTTTTTGGTCCTCCAATAATTGGTATGAAAAATCATAATCGGTCGACCTCTAGTTGCTACCATGCTGTTGTCATGTGTTGCTGCCATTCTGTGTTGTCATCTTAGGTCTCTCTTATGTAGTAGTGTTGTGTTCTTTCTTGTCGTGATGTGTGTTTTGTCCTATATTTTATTTATTTTTAATCGCAGCCCCGCAGAAGGCCTTTTGCCATTTGGTAGGCCGTCATTGTAAATAAGAATTTGATCTTAACTGACTTGCCTAGTTAAATAAATAAAAATGTGCAAAAGCCATCAAGCGCTATGATGAAACTGCCTCTCATGAGGACAGCCACAGGAAAGGAAGACCCAGAGTTACTTCTGCTGCAGAGGATAAGTTCATTAGGAGTTCCCAGCTTCAGAGAGTTCAAGTAACAGACACATCTCTACATCAACTGTTCAGAGGAGACTTCGTGAAATCAGGCCTTCATGGTCCAATTGCTACAAAGAAACCACTACTAAAAGGACACCAATAAGAGGAAGAGACTTGCTTGGGCCAAGAAACACGAGCGATGGAAACCTGTCCTATGGTCTGATGAGTCCAAATGTGAGATTTTTGGTTCCAACCGCAGTGTCTTTGTGAGACGCAGAGTAGGTGAATGGATGATCTCAGCATGTGTGGTTTCCACCGTGAAGAATGGCGGAGGTGTGATGGTGCTTTGCTGGTGACACTGTCTGCGATTTATTTAGAATTCAAGGCACACTTAAACAGCATGGCTACCACAGCATTCTGCAGCGATACGCCATGCCATCTGGGTTGCAGTTAGTGGGACTATAATTTGTTATTCAACAGGACAATGAGGGGTGGCAGGTAGCCTAGTGGTTAGAGCGGTGGGTCAGTAACCGAAAGGTTGCCAGATCAAATCCCTGAGTTGACGAGGTAAAAATCTGTCGTTCTGCCCCTGAACAAGGCAGTTAACCCACTGTTCCTAGGCCGTGATCGGAAATAAGAAATTGTTAACGGACTTGCCTAGTTAATTTAAAAAAGTTACCCAACACACCTCCTTGACCAAGAAGGAGAGTGATGTAGTGATGCATCAGATTACCTGGCCTCCACAATCACCTGACCTCAACCTAATTGAGAGGGTTTGGGATGAGTTGGACTGCAGAGTGAAGAAAAAGCAGCCAACAAGTGCTCAACATATGTGGGAAGTTCCAGGTGAAGTTGGTTGAGAGAATGGCAAGTGTGCAAAGCTGTCAAAAGCAAAGGGTGGCTACTTTGAAGAATCTAAAATAACATTTTGATTTGTTTAACAGTTTTTTGGTTACTACATGATTCCATGTGTTATTTCATAGTTTTTACAAATGTAGAAAAATGCATTAGGCCCTTATCTATGGATTTCACATAACTGGGAATGCAGATATGCATTTGTTGGTCACAGATACCTTTTTAAAAAAAGTTTAAAAAGTAGAGGCATGGATCAGAAAACCAGTCAGTATCTGGTGTGACCACATTTTGCTTCTTGCTGCATGAAACATCTCCTTTGCATCGAGTTGGTCAGGCTGTTGATTGTGGACTGTAGAATGTTGTCCCACTCATCTTCAATGGCTGTGCGAACTTGCTGGATATTGGCGGGAACTGGAACACGCTGTCGTACAGGTCGATCCAGAGCATACCAAACATGCTCAGTGGGTGACATGTTTGCGTATGGAAGCCATGGCAGAACTGGGACATTTTCAGCTTTCAGGAATTGTGTAGAAATCCTTGCGATATGGGGATTAAACATGAGGTAATGGCGGTGGAATGGCACGACAACGGGCCTCAGGATCTCTGTGAGGCAATTGTGTTCTTGGTCCGTAGCTTCTAACAAACCTTACCATAATCCCACTGCCACCATGGGGCACTCTGATCACAATGTTGACATCAGCAAACCACTTTCCTACACGAAGCCATACACATGGTCTGCGGTGGTAAGGCCGGTTGGACATACTGCCAAATTCTCTAAAACAACGTTGGAGGCAACTTAGGGGTAGTGAAATGAACATTCAATCATCTGGCAACAGCTCTGGTGGACATTCCTGCAGTCAGCATGTAATTTTCACACTCCCTCAACTTGAGACATCTGTGGCATTGTGTGTTGTGTGACAAAACAGCACATTTTAGAGTGGTCTTTATTGTCCCCAGCATAAGATACACCTGTGTAATGATCATGCCGTTTAATCAGCTTCTTCATGGGGCGGCAGGTAGCCTAGTGGTTAGAGCGTTGGGCCAGTAAATGAAAGGTTGCTAGATTGAATCCCTGAGCTGACAAGGTCAAAATCTGTCGTTCTGCCCCTGAACAAGGCAGTTAACCCACTGTTCCTAGGCTGTCATTGGAAATTAGAATTTGTTCTTAAGTGACTTGCCTAGTTAAATAATGGTAATTAAATAAAATCATATTCCTCAGGTGGGAGGATTATCATGGCAATGGAGAAATGCTTACTAGCAAGGTTGTAAACAAATTTGTGCAGAAAAATAAGCTTTTTGTGCATATGATACATTTCTGTTTCATTTTATTTAATCTCATGAAACCAACACTTTACATGTTGCATTTATATTTTTGTTCAGTGTATATTTGCACACTAGGAGGTTGGAATAATACTTGGGGGGTGCATCCAGTACAGTAGGTGGCGGTAATGCACTATAACGTTGGATGCCAACAGCCCATAAACCCCACAGAAGAGGCTAGCTAGGACAATGGTAGACAGTGTCCTTCGCCCCCACCTGTCAGGCACTGCTTTCCTGCAGTTCTGTTAACGACAGCAAGGGGCAGGTGTTCAGCAGGCTGGAGAGAAGGACAGACACTTTGCTAGCTAGGAAGACTCTGGTACACAGCAGATACTTTTATTTTCCTTTTAAGCCACATTTTAGCAGCAAGGACAATTAGGGAAAATACAGAATACCATTAGTGTCACACAAGCATGAAGATGCCGTGCTCGAAAGGGGGGCGTTCATGCAGGAAGCAATGGGATGCTCGAGGGAGGGGGAATTTATTATTGTTTTGGTCTGCCTGGCAACATCACCAGGCAGTTAAAGTTAATAGACCAATAACAAAGAGTTCCCAATAACAGCTAATTTTCTAGTTACATATCCTTCCCATTCAGCTCCTCCAATTAGGTCCCTCACTGAAGACTACTCGTGCAAAATTCTTGCATGAGAAATAGCTTTTTACAAAAAGCTACTTGTTTCTTTTTGACAATTTTAATTGAAAACAATCACAGTAAGAAACATAATTGTTAGCCAGAAATGATTTGTTATTGTGATAAAAACAGCTGCATTGGACCTTTAAAACCAACTAGGCCAACACAGTAAGTCCTGGAAGTGGTAAAACATCTTCCTCATCATAACACTAGAAAGCCCCTAGCAGCCAATGGATTATTTACTGGTGTCTGATAATGGTCTAAGTTTAACTTATTTTATGTTTTGAACAAGTTTAGAAATGTGTGGATCAGACATATGATCATCATCATCGTCACTAGATACCGTAAACAAGCATACAGCTCGATGCAGTGACATCCCCAAATGTTGCATCACCACCACTGTCAGAACCAGACAGATCACTTGCATGACATCATCATCCCGAATCAACAAACACAGTTTACTTCCAACCTAACACACATCCACAATACTGTACAACGCTGACTTTGCGGCCTTGAAGTACCAGCAGCATAGCACACATAACTAGCTTGCTATACAATGGTCAACTATTCTATGATTGCAAAAAACCTGTGCAGAATCAATTAAACAAGAGCACTAAAAACACAACTAGTTAATTATCACTAACGTCAAAATACACTGTCAACGAGGAAACGTGTCTTATTTAACATATTCTGAAACTGCAGATGTCAATCAACATGTCAGAACTGAAGACGGGCACGAGCCTTTGCCCACACTCCAAGGTTAAATCGTTCATATTCATATAGAGCAAATAGGCATCACACAAGAGTAATCTCATGCCTATGCGTAAACAGTCCACCATAACAGAAGGAGGGCCCTTCACTTGAATTGAACTGGTTAACTGGCCAGCTAGATAGCTAAGTAGGTGGGTGGGTGACATGTAAACCAGCATATCTCCACAAGGTGCGGGCAAAACAAACTGTGGCGATGCTAGCTAGCTAGCCACCATAGCTAAGTGGCCTAGTCTGGCTATCTGCGCACGTCAGTGAAAATACCATACTGGACAGCAAATTGCTATGCGTTTGAACACACACATTCACTTCTTGATAATACAGGCATTGTCACATGAGTGCTATGTACCTTTCTTACGCCTTTGTAGATATAAAAATACAGTTCCCGGCCCACATTGAAACAGATTCTGTCGCCGTTGCCGGACTGGTCGTTGACGTTCACGAAGGAGACTTTCACCGGATTCGAGCCCTGTGAATTGAAAGGCACCCTGTTAGGGCGGCTATATTCGGAGTGAGTGAGGAGTTTATAGACACCTTCCCGAGTGGTGAATTGAGTTTTAATTTCGTTCATCTCCTTCCCTCCTCCCTCCGCCGCCATCTTGGAAATTGGCGTTCATCCTGTCCAAAACCCGGATCTTACCCACAGAGCATGCGCTCGGCAGTTGATTCTAGAACCCATGCGCTAAAAGCATCAATGAAGTGAGAAGTGACGCTCCAGTTTAGCGAAAGTAGTGAGGTATTTGATAAGACGAAATTCACTTCTAAACCCTCGACAAAATACATTTCATAGTTTAATCTAGTTTAAACGCTCTTGTGGAATTGCATGGATGAGTAATTTCTTATTGTGGAGAATGCGGTCTCTGTGGGTCCTTGAATCACGGTGGACCTTTGGAATATAATATCATCCTGAACACGCTCGAGAATGTCGTAAAGAAAAAAAAAAGATTTCAATTTGAATACAATCCCTTTACATGACATTTATATTAATGTTGTGAATATGAATATTTGATTGATTAATTACATAAATGTATGCCATTGAAATTGCATACTCTAGTCATCCAGTCCAATCATCATAGTTGCAAGCAATTCAATGTATTCCTTCTTGTTCATTATTTGTTCTGTCCAGATGTTCTCTGTAGTATGACCATAGTCAAAATAGAATTATTCTGTCTCCTCGATGTTTACATCAACTAGGGGAGAAACAGTAACTTCTCGAAACAACTAGATATGTTTTAATAACTCGTCTGTTGCTAATAGTGCCATCCTCTGGTCAGTCTGCGGTCAAGCACTGTGCAGTATACCCATGCCTGAGAATTCTGGTATTTTCTATGATTTGACATTAAAGATTTTCTAATTTCTTGTTTATAATCAAGATGTGTATTGTATATGTGTTAGCCTACTCATGTTAAACTCCTCACACAAAATCAACATATTGCAAATCATGTTAATATCATCATTATAACTAAATGAGCAGTAGTGTCACCATTAGGACACAAAACATACCCTCTTGTTGGGATAAAATCACACAAAAGAGTGTATTTCTATAGGCCTACATGTGTATTATGGGTTGGCGGGATTAAAGAATGTAGAAGTAAACTCTTTATCCAATTTGTCAACACAGTTTCTGTGGCCTAGAACTGAACCATTACTTTAACACATCTATTCTTTCCCAATCTCACAGGCCCCAAAAAATACTTGTGGCCGGCCTGTTATCTTTTCAGAGGCCTTCTGCCCTGCGTCTGTCTGTCTGGATGGTTCAATGGGAGCAGGTGGTTGGAAAGGCTGTGCACAGCTGTGACATTGCTGACAGGCCATGGGGGTGTATGGTGGGGCCTAGTGGGCCAGGCCTGACACACTATCAGGATGCCTCGGGCCCCCGAGTGGCAGGCACCCCTTATGACTGTGCTGCCCTATAAGGACACATGTGGTTTATGGCACGGACCACTCACAGCTTTCACTATCACCCCCACCCTACTGGTCATTTCTCTCTTAGCCTGTACTGTAGTGGGACTGGGCATTCCTTCTGGAAGCTTCTGAATGGGGGCTTCGAGAAAGCTGCCCCTTGTATAAAAAGAATGGAGTAGGCCCAGGGGTCCTCAGATACAGAAAGTGAGAAGACATTCACTTGAAGCCATAGAGGATTAGGAGCAGTGAAATACAGAGATTTAAAGACTACATTAATCTGCAGAGGAACAGAAGAGACGCTCAGAGATTCAATCTACAGCGATCAGCAAACGAGAAGTGAAGCACTGGAGCTCATTCTTATCTATTCAAGGTAAGAGAGAGAGGGTATCGGGGAGAAAGGTAAACCAAATATGTAGCTACTTGCAATTCAGGGGCACAAGGAAGATCAATAGACAATATTCTGGAAATACATTATGCATTGATATTATAAAGGTGAAACACCAGCAGGAAGTAAGCAGCCTACAGTATATTGGTACTCTGAATTGAATAATGTATCATGGGGATGAATTGCACTGTATTAATCTGAAATGGCATTAAATCAGTGAGGAGACTTTAATAGACAGTTACCCTGGATCTGGTAAAACCCTTTGTGAGTGCATGGCAAGAGAGGAGCACATGGCATGGAATATGACCCTGGTTAGAAGGAGTGAGGGACATGGCAGTTGAAGAGAAGGAAGAGAAGAGAGGCCTGGCAGTCAGCACAAATAGTTATCAATACCAAGTTATTAAATAATGCAATTATCAGACCGGAAAGTGTCTCAGACCAGAAATCAATTTGAAGCCAAGGACAAGGATGGATTCATTTATTCATTCATTGAACTGGAAAAATGTGCTTTATGATCAAGCCTTTGATGTTTTTTATTGATAAGCAGCTGCTTTAGGAATAAGTATCTTTCATGGGGAAGAGTGTTAATGGCATTTGATGAATACTTCTCAGTATGTCAGTGCTTTTAAACAATCATAACTTTTAAGAGCAACTCTAATATTTTTGCTGAAAGTGAATAACATATAAAACCCTATACTTGAGAGAAAAATGCAATGCTGAAGACACCCTATGGGTGGATTTACATTAGTAAAATATGTCTAGTGAGATCTATCTCTCTTCAACACCAGATTTGCAACTGTTCTGTTTACACTAGCCTTGGATGTGGTGTGGCCAAATCCACATTCTTGCTTAAAGTGTGACTGCAGCTATTAATTAACATACCGTAAAAACCCTAGTATATAGACAAACAAAATAAGGGTAGCAATTCAAACTATACAGGAGCTTCTCATCTAAACCATATTGCACAGTGTACATATTGCACACTTTATTAATGCAATGATTCACAAATGTGCAGATACTTTAAAAGCCTTTCATTTTCAATTTGGCTAACAGAGCAAAAATGCTCTCTACTGGTATTAAGGTCATTCTTGCAGGGATATGTGGTGTGGGAGAGCCATTGTCTTTACACTGTACAACTCAGAGGAGGATATGTTGTGTAGATGTCTTGCACACTGCCTGCAGAGGTAACGTGGGAGAAATCTCTTAAAAAGAGAGATTTGAATATAGATCTGTCTCTTTACACTAGACAAGTGTGTCTCCTGGACCTAGTTTGTGTCATTTAAGTAGTGTAGTGTGAAGAAGCTCTATTAATACAACTCTACATTACTCTATTCAAGCCAAAAGTATTGCTTCATCTTAATCCTCCATTTCAAAGAAAGGGTATCACATGGCATGACTGCAGCTGTTGGCAAGGGGGTGTGAAAAGGTCTGGAAACTCTGACAGTTTTTCAAATGGCAGAGGCCTTGATTGACAGATGTGGCCTGTGCAATAGGAGCCTCTGACGGAGGGCTGTAACAGGTGCCTCTATTCCTCAATACTTCAATCCCTTATTGCCTCATTGTCATGTGGTCTGACTAGACTAGAGGCTGACTACAAAAAAGCAGGTGTTTCTGGCTTTAAAAGCTGTAAAATATAAAAGTCCACATTTCAGACAATGACCATTTGCAAGCTACTATAAGTTGTATTATTTTTTATATCACTGAAGCAAGTCTTATTGCAAAATGCAGAAAAAAGCATTATGTGCTTTTCAAAAACATGTCTTCTGAATAGACTTATTAATACAATATTCATCCATTGTTAGGATAATTGAAGAACAATTAAAATCTAAGTGTTGAGGCATCAAAGTCTCCATCAGTCTGAAGTACAAACTCTGCTATTTTGTTTCTCCTTCCAGATGCCAGAGAAAACCGGCCACACCATGGAGGAGGAAGTGGAGACCTTTGCCTTCCAGGCTGAGATCGCCCAGCTGATGTCTCTGATCATCAACACCTTCTATTCCAACAAAGAGATATTCCTTAGGGAGCTCATCTCCAACTCTTCAGATGTGAGTAGATTAATCATAATGCTAAATTGACCCATGTAACATTTTACCTTAATAAGCAGCCACTTATACACTGCTCTCTGAGCCAGTATAGTAAAACAAGCTATATCCCAGAGTTAGCCTGCTAACCACTTTGTTAAATTCGTTCAAGGTATCAACCATGACACTTTTCTTTTACCCTTGTGACCTCTTTTTGCCATGATCTGACAGGCCTTGGACAAGATCAGATACGAGAGCTTGACAGACCCCACCAAATTGGATTCCTGCAAAGAGCTGAAGATCGAGGTCACCCCTGACCTGCGCACTCGTACCCTGACCCTGGTTGACACCGGCATCGGCATGACCAAGGCCGACCTGATCAACAACCTGGGAACCATCGCTAAGTCTGGCACCAAGGCCTTCATGGAGGCCCTGCAGGCTGGAGCCGATATCTCCATGATCGGGCAGTTCGGTGTGGGTTTCTACTCTGCCTACCTGGTGGCTGAGAGGGTGACCGTCATCACCAAGCACAACGATGATGAGCAGTACATCTGGGAGTCTGCAGCTGGTGGCTCTTTCACTGTCAAAGTTGACACTGGTAAGCCTCTTCAACAGTATTGATTAATATGCTGCTACAATTACTTTTCTCCAATACAACACCATCAACCTACATCCTGGATCAGTTGAATCTTCTTTTCAACAATGTCATTCAAAAGGAAGTAAGCTTAGATCCAATGACAAAGTCTGATTTTTCTGATCTGAAGGTGAGTCCATTGGCCGTGGCACCAGAGTGATCCTGCACATGAAGGAGGACCAGTTTGAATACTGTGAGGAGAAGCGCGTCAAGGAGGTTGTGAAGAAGCACTCCCAGTTCATTGGCTATCCCATCACACTCTTTGTAAGTTCAAATATAACTTTATATTTCTTTGGTTGTAACAATGTAACAACATAATGGTGAGATTGATTGAAATCTGCTGTATAAACTAGGAAAGTAACCTGTTAATAAAAGTGGATCCAAACATTGCTCCCCATACTGAACAAATCCTACAACTTTTTAATAACAAACATTTTTGTCCAGGTGGAGAAGTCTAGAGAGAAGGAGGTAGACCTTGAGGAGGGAGAAAAGGATGAAGAGGCTGATAAAGATTCTGCAGCTGAGGACCAAGACAAGCCCAAGATCGAAGATGTCGGTTCTGATGAGGATGAGGACACCAAGGACTCCAAGAACAAGAGGAAGAAGAAGGTCAAGGAGAAGTACATTGACGCAGAAGAGCTGAACAAGACCAAGCCTATCTGGACCCGTAACCCTGATGACATCACCAATGAGGAGTACGGAGAGTTCTACAAGAGTCTGACCAACGACTGGGAGGACCACCTGGCTATCAAGGTGAGTCTCTATGATGGCAAACTGAAAATCAAAACTCAAGCCTTATGGGTTTGTCTTGATCCAACCTATGAATTAATATATTAGTATGACTGTATGAGTCAACGTTTATCTCATTATTCCCACAGCACTTCTCAGTGGAGGGCCAGCTGGAGTTCCGCGCTCTGCTTTTTGTGCCCAGGAGGGCTTCCTTCGACCTCTTCGAGAACAAGAAGAAGAAGAACAACATCAAGCTGTACGTGCGCAGGGTGTTCATCATGGACAACTGTGACGAGCTGATGCCAGAGTATCTCAGTGAGTACTGTACCTTGAACCTTTAGCCTTTCATGGATACCTCCTCAGCACCTCACTCAAGCATGATATTGAGTAAAGCTGTAAGTAAGATGTCTGACCAGTTGCCATTGTCTTATCTCCAGACTTCATCAAGGGTGTGGTGGACTCTGAGGATCTCCCCCTGAACATCTCCAGAGAGATGCTGCAGCAGAGCAAGATCCTCAAGGTGATCCGCAAGAACCTGGTCAAGAAGTGTATGGATCTTTTCGTCGAGCTCTCAGAAGACAAGGACAACTACAAGAAGTTCTATGAGCAGTTCTCCAAGAACATCAAGGTAAGGTCTTCCTCCCTTTGAAATGGATTTTCCAAGTTCCTGCAACTCTTCAAACAGAACTTCTCATTCTCTTTTTGAGGGACCTTTAGCTTGAACATGTTCCATCTTTCCATTAGCTGGGAATCCATGAAGACGCTCAGAACCGCAAGAAGCTGTCAGACATGCTGCGCTACTACACCTCCAACTCCGGTGACGAAATGGTCTCCCTGAAGGAGTATGTTTCTCGCATGAAGGACACCCAGAAACACATCTACTACATAACTGGTGAGCTGCTATCCATTTTCACTCTCCATTATCCTTCCTTTGTTAAATCCATGTGACATAAAAAGACATCATAAAACCAGGGTAATCTAATTGTTAATAACTGTGTATCCTCTTCTAGGTGAGACCAAGGAACAGGTTGCCAACTCTTCCTTTGTGGAGCGCCTCCGCAAGGCCGGCTTGGAAGTCATCTACATGATTGAACCCATTGATGAGTACTGTGTCCAGCAGCTGAAGGAGTATGATGGCAAGAACCTGGTCTCCGTGACCAAGGAGGGTCTGGAGCTGCCTGAGGATGAGGATGAGAAGAAGAAGCAGGAGGAGCTGAACACTAAATTCGAGAACCTCTGCAAGGCCATGAAGGACATCCTGGACAAGAAGATTGAGAAGGTACAAGCACAACTTACCTGAACCCAATCCCTCTGCAATGTGTCTACGCCTTTTTATAACATACCACTTCATACACAACTGTCAATATGTCTACTAATCACAGGTTTCAGTTTCCAACCGCCTGGTCTCCTCCCCCTGCTGCATCGTCACCAGTACATACGGCTGGACGGCCAACATGGAGAGAATCATGAAATCTCAAGCTCTCAGAGACAACTCCACCATGGGCTACATGACAGCCAAGAAGCACCTGGAGATCAACCCAACCCACCCTATCGTCGAGACTTTGAGAGAGAAAGCTGAGGCTGACAAGAACGACAAAGCCGTAAAGGACTTGGTCATCTTGCTGTTCGAGACTGCTCTATTGTCATCTGGGTTCACGCTGGACGACCCTCAGACCCACGCAAACCGCATTTACAGGATGATTAAGCTTGGCCTGGGTGAGTTGCTTTGCCTTAATGCATTATTTGCCCTCAACTTTTGTCTTGGTTGATGGGGTTTAAAGGCTCCTCCTAGAGCAATTTACAGTACAGGTCTGCAAACACCAAGTAGGACTATCATGGTAGTACAATGGTTAGGAATATGGCTTTTGTTTTTCCCATACTTTGGCCGTCTGAATAGCAGATTGTACACGATGTGAATATGTTTTTCTAATGTGGGCTATTTCTTCCCCTCTACAGGCATCGATGGTGATGACTCTGCAGTGGAGGAAATCCTCCAGCCCTGTGAGGATGACATGCCTGTCTTGGAGGGAGATGATGACACATCAAGAATGGAGGAAGTTGACTAAAGATATATCAGAAGTACATCATTTTTTCCCTTTTTAACATGACATTTTTTAAGTTATTTCATTGTGTCCCAAATATACTTTACATTTTACATGACTGTTGAGTCGTGGGGAAAGTATTGTAATTAATTCATCATCATTAATGAATACCATAATTATATAGTATATCTGCTGCTTTCAACCTTATTCAACTGTAAAAGTCAACAGGGATTTGACTTGTGTCTTTTTCTATTTCTGTAAGCTATTTTCTATGAAAAACGACAAGGTTTATAATAAAAAAATATTTTGAAACATATTTGACATGTTTTCTCTTTATCAAATAGTCTGGATTATTGTGATGGCATGTTTATAATTCAATACTGGACTATCTATTTTGCATCTTCATTCATACTTTTGCAATCACCTTACCCCCATAAGAGCTCCCTGTATTTCAGATCTTTTTAGAGTAGACTTTTAGGTAAAAAGTTTATTTTAATCATGAAATCTTGTGAGGATCCTGAATGATGATGAATATCCCAGGTACACCATGTACCCACTGTACAGATTTGATATCGCCACGCCCATAGACCCGCCTTCACCATGAGTTAAATGAAGGAGGGGCGTGGACAGAGAAACTGTAGGGTTTGATTGATATTCCATCGCTCCTCTCAGTGTACATGCTCATCCTACACACAGTAGAAGCGTTAGGAAGATTCCAGACGGTTCTGGAAGCTGATTTCTCGAACACTCTCAGCGTCTATAAAACCTATCCAGTTATCATCTCCCCATCTACTCCGATAGCTGGCTAGGTTTCGTTTCGTTGGCGACCAACTTCTGAAGAAGAATTCAGGGATATTTCCACAGCAAGGTAAGACATGAAATAACATTTATGTTCCAACACGATGATGCGAGTGTCATTATCCAATTAATATAGTCAATGGAAGTTTAGAATATCAACATAATATTATCAAATATCGTTTTTACTATCAGAATAATCCACTCAAAACAGTATTTTAAATTTTGTTGCAATGAATTGCATTGTACATTTCCTAATTTGTAGGTCTAACGACGTTATTTCAGAATTAACTTGGTCCGCTATTTCAGAATAGGCTACCACATTCTCTATTAAAGTTGACATATAAAACCTAGGCCAATACATCCAAATGTGGGTCTTGACTGCCACACATGCTTTGATAATCTTTTTCAGAAAATTATTTTAATTCACGTCACTTCACTGTCGACATGACAACTATCCATAACGATTTGGCTAATATTTATTCAAATAGAAAATTCATCAAGATTCACATTCAAACTCGTTATGGTACCCGGTCGCGAGATTGAGAAAGGATGGAAACGTATGATCGATCGTTCTGGTAGTTTCTAGAATCATGTTATTAGCTGCGCGAACCGGCAGGGGGAGTATGTTTTGCCGTTGCGCTTGGTCAGTTTACACTGAGATATGGAATAATGAATGAAAGCCAATGAAATATATCCGTCCCTCCAAAAACCGTGCATCATCATTATGGCTGGTACTTACATAGTCTACCAGCAATGTGGAATGTAGAATATTTGATTCAATTTGATTCTATTCCAGTGTGCCTGTCCAGAGTACAAAATGATCAATTTATGATGTGCCTATCAATTTCCTTACAATAAATTTATTTCAGTTTATTGGAGAAAATGTTCCTAAAAAATAGAAGTAGTAAGCTCACCACATCGCAAGGACCTGTGGCTTCTCTGCTGTTGGTTTGCACTGGGTGGATTACAGTAATGAAGTAAATTCAGCAGTGATAATGAGGACAGTCTGTTACACCACCTGTTTGTCATAGCTTTAAGACTGAAACTCACTGTCCGAATGGCAGTTCCGGCATTGTCTAATGATTTTGAGAGAACTATTATTGTGCCGGTGACATCTCTACTACACTCTTAGAAAAAAAGGTGCTATCTAGAACCTAAACGGGTTTTTCCACTGCCCCTATAGGAGAGCCCTTTGAAGAACCCTTTCTGGTTCCAGGTAGAACCCTTTTGGGTTCCAAGTAGAACCCTCTGTGGAAAGGGTTCTACATGGAACCAAAAAGGTTCCACCTGGAACCATCAAGGGTTCTCATATGGGGACAGCAGAAGTTCCCTTTCAGAAGTACCCTCACTCCTTTGGCTGTGCTAACAGCCAAAGGAGTGATGCAAGCTGTCAGAAGACAATGCAGTGCCAGGGCGTTTTTTAGTGTTGTGCCTCCTTCTCAGTATGTGCTTACACTTAACCCTTATTCATGACTCCAATTCCATTGTATTACATTGACCTATTGGACGCCCCCTTTACAGTGGCTCTTAACTGAAGATGTGAGTGATAAAACTACGGAAAGCCATTCATTTCCAATGGAAGAGAAGCAAAGTGGGTGGAGGACCTTTGGGGCGATGCGAGCATGGGCGAGGGACGTGAACTGAGCGGCACCAAAGTTGGGGAGAGCTGAACTTTATGCAAATACTCCACGACATTGCGGCACGCTCGTTTCTTAACCCAGAGGTGCAACATCGCAAGACTTCCAGGAACGCTTGCGAAACAGACCAAACAGACTAGGCCGAGGTTTGGGAAATCAATGAGAGAAGCGTAAAATTCTTCTTCAGTTGTTAATTGTCTCGAAATCAAAAGGCACAACGTGGATTCGAACCAATATCTTAAGTAGTTGAACATGTTTTTACTCCACGCAATCTGTGAAAGTGACAAACTGACACGTTTCCTTTTTGTCAAAAACAACTTTATATTGAAGGAGTACCTTTGATTTGAGGACCCGATTACATATTTTGCGCATGAGCTTTGCGAGCCAACGTCACCATGACAATGCCTACAAGTATGATCTGGGATTTCGATTGGAGAAGCAGTTTTTGCCTATATTCATGCTGTACTGTCTTTGCTAGTGTGGCGAGGCGGAATATAAGTACTAGTTAAATAGATCTGTTAGCCTTGTGAGAGAAATGCTCTGACGCTGCTCCAATGCCTTGCACACGATACATTTGGAACTTAACTTTCATTAAGTGAGAAATCATTTTAAAAATACAAAAATATACACTTACTGTACGCAGTTTAGGAAAGTTGCACCTGGCTATATTTTCAAGAACACTGCCTCCAACCGAGAATACACTGCCTCCCCTCCATTTTTTGCTTCAAACTTCTCCTATGGAGTGTATCTGGGGAGGAAGTTTAGTATCTCTGCTTGGGGCTGTGTTTTAAACAATTCTGCAGGGTGCAACCAGGATGCAACTTTGCTGAACTGCGTACAGTAAGTGCATCTTTTGTTTTTGAAAGATTATTTACTGCTGTTATGAAAGTTAAGTTCCAAATGTTTCCAAAACTGCACCACAAGCAAGGATTATTCGTTTCTAAATGTTAAAACAAAGCGTTGGGATTGTAGTTCACATGGAACCAGCTGTCCTCCATACCATCAGCTGAGAACCTAAGACGGGGACTGGCTGTAAGCCACCTTGGGCCGCCTTGTCTCCACAGTGTGTTTACAGTATATTCATTCAGTGTGTGTGTTGTGTCTCCACAGATGCCGGAAGCCCATGACGCCCCAATGGAGGAAGAGGCAGAGACCTTTGCCTTCCAGGCTGAGATCGCCCAGCTGATGTCCCTGATCATCAACACTTTCTACTCCAACAAAGAGATTTTCCTTAGGGAGCTCATCTCCAACTCCTCAGATGTGAGTACTTCAGGCACCACAGGCGTTTAGACTACTTGGTAGTTTAGTATTATTTGATGATTTACAAAATACACACACAGGCATATTACTTTAAATACTTGTTTATTACACCACTATTCATATTTTATTACATATCTATAGATAATTTATTCATATTTTATTACATAAAATATTGACGTAGCCTGCAGAATACATTTACATATAATTAAGAGTTTTGTTAATCTAGTGATGTCAAAAAACAGATTTATTTAGACCTATGTATTTTCATTCAACTAGGCTCTAGACAAAATCCGCTATGAGAGCCTCACAGACCCATCCAAGATGGACTCTGGCAAGGACCTGAAGATCGAGGTCATTCCCAACAAGGAGGAGCGCACCCTGACCCTGGTTGACACCGGCATCGGCATGACCAAGGCCGACCTAATCAACAACCTGGGAACCATCGCTAAGTCTGGCACCAAGGCCTTCATGGAGGCCCTGCAGGCTGGAGCTGACATCTCTATGATCGGGCAGTTCGGTGTGGGTTTCTACTCCGCCTACCTGGTGGCAGAGAGGGTGACTGTCATCACCAAGCACAACGATGATGAGCAGTACATCTGGGAATCATCCGCTGGCGGATCCTTCACCGTCAAAGTCGACACGTCAGGTAAGGACAGATTATAGTTTTACACGTTACTTAACCAGAGCTTACATGTTATTATATAAATTGTGTGAACTGAAGAGGTATGTAGGCCTACAGTTACAGACTGTTATTTTCCTGGTGTGGTCTGTTCTAAACACCCATGTCACTCTACTATAGCTGAGTCTATTGGTCGTGGGACCAAGGTGATTCTGTACCTGAAGGATGACCAGACAGAATACTGTGAGGAGAAACGGGTCAAAGAGATCGTGAAGAAGCACTCCCAGTTCATCGGATACCCCATCACACTCTTTGTAAGAGCTAGCAGGCATGAGATCGTGGAAACTCCACTGAGTGATTACCAAATTGTTGTACTACATCTGAAACTTCCTTTCAGGTTTGCATAAAAGAGGTGTCAAGGGAGGGGCTAGGAGTTGATTTCAGATTGGACAAGTAAATGACTGGATGATAAATTGATGCAGATACCTTTCACTTTTAGCATTTTTATATTGAATGAAAAACAGGCACAGTGAATTAAATATTTCAGACAACTACCCACTTAAAGTCAGCTACAGTACATCAACACAATGAATGTGTCCCCTAACATTCTCATGATCATCTCTGATCAGGTGGAGAAGGAGCGTGACAAGGAAGTGAGTGACGATGAGGCAGAGGAGGAAGAGGAGAAGGAGAAGAAGGATGGGGAAGGAGAGAAGAGAGAGGATGACAAACCCGAGATCGAGGACGTAGTCTCAGACGAGGAGGATCACCATGACCATGACCACGACAGCGCATGCGGTGACAAGAAGAAGAAGAAGAAGAAGATCAAGGAGAAATACATTGACCAGGAGGAGCTGAACAAGACCAAGCCCCTGTGGACCCGTAACCCCGATGACATCACCAACGAGGAGTATGGAGAGTTCTACAAGAGTCTGACCAACGACTGGGAGGAACACCTGGCTGTCAAGGTGAGGATATTCTATTCATATTGGCCAACAGAATAAGTTCCCACACTGTTTATTTAAGTTTCCCTCGCTGATGTGTGAAGTCATAGATAGTACCAGTATCAGTTGATAATGGGTGAGGTAATTTCATAACGACAAATATACATGTACATTAAGGTTTCAGCAGTTGGCCTTCTGTTTGTTTACTTACACAGCACTTCTCAGTGGAGGGCCAGCTGGAGTTCCGTGCCCTGCTCTTTGTGCCTCGCCGTGCACCCTTTGACCTCTTTGAAAACAAGAAGAAGAAGAACAATATCAAGCTGTACGTCAGGAGGGTCTTCATCATGGACAACTGTGATGATCTTATCCCTGAGTACCTCAGTAAGTCAGACAGAACTGAAGTAGATGCTCACGTAGATCTGGGAATGAGCTATAATCTAATTGAGAAGGTGTCTGACCAATTGTCTCTGTCATTTTCTCCAGACTTCATCAAGGGTGTGGTGGACTCTGAGGATCTCCCCCTGAACATCTCCAGAGAGATGCTGCAGCAGAGCAAGATCCTCAAGGTGATCCGCAAGAACCTGGTCAAGAAGTGTATAGAGCTCTTCACTGAGCTCTCAGAGGACAAAGAAAACTACAAGAAGTACTACGAGCAGTTCTCCAAGAACATCAAGGTCAGTTTCATACTTTTTAACTTAACAGTATAGAACATAGTAATAATGGATTGCATTATTTATACAGAGATTCTCACTAGTTCTTTCTGACAAATGATGTTGCAGCAGCACCCACCACATGGGTGATACAGGGCAGCCATTTTGTGCTAGCAGGCTCACCACACGTCAGCTGTCATCATTATGTAACATTGCCTTAAAGGTTAACCTAAACTGAACTTAGGATGCATTGAATTTAGTGGTAGACATGATCTAGGTGGATACTATGATGACCCTTATCACCACCTGTTATTTAAAAAATCCTTGGGGAACATTCTGAATGGTGTAGTTGTTGAATGTTCCACTAACCTTTAACTGGTCACCACCCGTCTGATCCCCTCGCCATCTTGTCTCCTCTAAACCTGATATAAGCGGCTTAGGGCCCAGTCCTTCACAGAGCTCCTTACCACCATCTTCTGGCTTTCTGGAGTGTGTTTAAATGACTAGACAGACTCTATGGCATATCGTTACAGTTATTGTGTATGTCTTAAGGTAAACCTTGGATTCCATGTGGAAACAATCTGCAGGGGGTGCACCTTTGTCATGTCTGCTGAAATTATGTGAAATCTGTCTGGTTTTAATCTTAAAGGGGACGTTTACCCCTTTATATATTTTTTGCATAAGTACACTAATTACATAGTCAGAAAAACCTTACTGACATGTCAACAACACGCCCCTTGTTGGTATCATATTTACTGAACTTGGGTTACTTCCTGGAAAATGTCAGTCTTGTAACACATCAAGATATTTTTGGGCAGAGTTGTTATTTAACCTTTTACTGCAGTGGGATAAATCATGGTCATACAGATTGATTATTGGTAGTCTTAAACAAATCTACTTTGAAACAAGAGTATAAATGGTTATGGGCTTTAAAAAAAAATAAGACATCTGTACCATGTCAAATTTAGAGTTGAAATGTATTCAGTTTTGAGTTTGCATCTGTAATGTGTATGCTGGGAGTCAGGAAGCAAGTATAGGGAGTGTATTTAATAAATAAATGAACATAGAACAAAACAAGAAACACAAGTAGAGTACAGATATGGAACACAGAGTCAGTAACGCCTAGGGAAAGAACGAAAGGGCGTGACAGATATAGGGAAGGTAATCAGGAAGGTGATGGAGTCCAGGTCAATGAAATTTATTTATAAAGCCCTTTTTACATCAGCCGATGTCACAAAGTGCTATACAGAAACCCAGCCTAAAACCCCAAACAGCAAGCAATGCAGATGTAGAGAAGCACGGTGGCTAGGAACAACTCCCTAGAAAGTCAGGAACCTAGGAAGAAACCTAGAGAGGAACCAGGCTCTGAGGGGTGGCCAGTCATCTTCTGGCTGTGCTGGGTGGAGATTATAACAGTACATGGCCAAGATGTTCAAACGTTCATAAATGACCAGCAGGTTCAAATAATAATAATCACAGTTGTAGAGGGTGCAACATGAGTAAATGGCAGTTGGCTTTTCATAGCCAAGCATTCAGAGTTAGAGACAGCATGTGAGAGAGAGAGAGAGAGAGAGAGCATGTCCGGTGTACAGGTCATGGTTCCATAGCCGCAGGCCAGTTGAAACTGGAGCAGCAGCACGACCAGGTGTCTGGGGACAGCAAGGAGTCATCAGGCCAGATAGTCCTGAGGCATGGTCCTAGGGCTCAGGTACTCCGGGAGGGAGAGGGAGAATTAGAGGGAGCATACTTAAATTCATACAGGACACTGGATAAGACAGGAAAAATACTTCCGATATAAGACACAAACTATTGCAGCATAAATACTGGAGGCTGAGACAGGGGTGGTCGGGAGACACTGTGGACCCTCCTTACGATATCCCCGGATAGGACCAACCAGGCAGGATATAACCTTCACCCACTTTGCCAAAGCACAGTCCCCACACCACTAGAGGGATATCTTCAAACCACCAACTTACTAACCTGAGACAAGGCTGAGTATAGCCCATGAAGATCTCCCCCACGGCACAAACTCGAGTGGGGCGCCAACCCGGACAGGAAGATCACGTCCCAAGCCGTCCCTAGGAGCACCCCTCCTAGGGACGGCATGGAAGAACACCAGTGACTCAGCCCCCGTAATAGCGTTGGAAGCAGAGAATCCCAGTGGAGAGAGGGGAACCGGCCAGGCAGAGACAGCAAGGGCGGTTCATGGTGTCACACCCTGGCCTTAGTTATCTTTGTTTTCTTTATTATTTTAGTTAGGTCAGGGTGTGACATGGGGGATGTTTGTGTGTTTTTGTCTCGTCTAGGGTGTTTGTATTGTCTAGCGTTTTTTTGTAGAGTTCATGGGGTTGTGTCCAAGTCTATGGTTGCCTAGATTGGTTCTCAATTAGAGACAGCTGTCTATCGTTGTCTCTGATTGGGAGCCATATTTAGGCAGCCATAGTCATTAGGTAGGTTGTGGGTAATTGTCTATGTGTAAGTTGCCAGTGTCTGCACGTATTGTCGTATTATAGCTTCACGGTCGTTTGTTGTTTTGTTTAGTTTGTGTTAGTGTTCTTCGTATTCCTTAAATAAATACATCATGTATTTATATCACGCTGCGCCTTGGTCCTCTCTTTCACCCGAAGACGATCGTGACACATGGCTCCAGTGCCTTTCCGTTCACCTTCACACCCCTGGGCCAGACTACACTCAATCATAGGACCTACTGAAGAGATGAGTCTTCAATAAAGACTTAAAGGTTGAGACCGAGTCTGCGTCTCTCACATGGATAGGCAGACCATTCCATAAAAATGAAGCTCTATAGGAGAAAGCCCTGCCTCCAGCTGTTTGCTTCGAAATTCTAGGAACTATAAGGAGGCCTACGTCTTGTGACCGTAGCGTACGTGTAGGTATGTACGGCAGGATCAAATCGGAGAGATAGGTAGGAGCAAGCCCATGTAATGCTTTGTAGGTTAGCAGTAAAACCTTGAAAATCAGCCTTAGCCTTAACAGGAAGCCAGTATAGAGAGGCTAGCACTGGCGACATGTGATCAACTGTTTTGGTTCTAGTCAAGATGCTAGCAGCCGTGTTTAGCACTAACTGAAGTTTATTTAGTGCTTTACCCAGGTAGCCGGAAAGTAGTCTAATCTGAGTCTGAGACGCTGGTGCGCCTAACGATGTGACAGGTGTGCGTAATAATAAGCAGACTGGCGACCTCGAGCACTGGAGAGCGAGTATATGTGAGAGTACCCCCTCCCTGACGCGCGGCCCAAGCCACAATACACCGACCAGAGGGACGGTCCCGGGGACCAGGAGCGAGCCAATCCCTTCTGCTGAGGTGCGGGAACCTGTTGAGCCGGCTGAGGCGTGGGAGCCCACCGAGCCAACCGAGTCTTGTGAACCTGTCAAGCCGGCTGAGGCATGGGAGCCTGAAGAGCTAGCTGAGGCATCCTCGGAAGACTCGGCCATGGCCGCTTGACGGGCCAACCGAGTCTTGTAAACCTGACGAGCCCGCTGAGGCATCCCGGTTGCTCCAGTAGTGGCACCCGGACCCGGCGTCACCTACAAAATCACTCCCTGATGCGCACCTTTGGTGAGGTGATATTCTGTAACGTAAACGCTGGAAAGCAAGTACAGCGAGTGTATTTAATAAATAAATGAACATAGAACAGCCGGCTCGTTGGGCTCCCGCGCCTCAGCCGACTAGTTGGGCTCCCGCGCCTCAGCTGGTTCTACAGGTTCCCCGAGGCGCTTCCCTGGGACCGTCCCTCTCGTCGACGTGCTGTGGATGGAGCCACGCGTCAGGGAGGGGGTACTGTCACATCTACTCCCACTCCCCCTCTCTGGCGCTCCTTGTCGCCAGTTTATTCATTACTACCCACACCTGTCACCATCGTTACACGCACCTGCGCTTCATGAGACTCACCTGGACTCCATCACCTTCCTGATTACCTTCCCTTTATCTGTCATTTCCTTTGGTTCTTTCCCCAGGCGTTATTGACTCTGTGTTCCATGTCTGTACGCTACTCGTGTTGCTTGTATTGGTCCATATTTGTTTATATATTAAATATTCACCTGTACTTGCTTCCAGACTCCTAGCGTACACGTTAAATCGTCCCAATATTACACTTTTATACATCACAGAAGACTGAAATATAACATAACTGTTTGACATAGAAACATCAGATTTTCATAGTTTCATAATCTTTATTAATTATGAAAAATATTAATAAAATTCCACCCATGAGGGAAAAGAGGGTGGTTTTTGTCATTGACTGCAGGAAAGGGCTACATAACCTCTCCTGTGTTTTCTCTCTCCCAGCTGGGGATCCATGAGGACTCTCAGAACCGTAAGAGGCTGTCAGACATGCTGCGCTACTACACCTCAGCCTCAGGGGACGAGATGGTATCCCTCAAAGACTACGTCACACGCATGAAGGAAACCCAGAAACATATATACTACATCACTGGTGAGGAAACACACTCCTCTCGGTACAGCCCAGTTCATAGGTTGTCACATGATAAGAACCTGGTTTCTCAAGTTGCTTTATCTACTGCATGTTTCAGGCGAGACCAAAGACCAGGTGGCTAACTCTGCATTCGTGGAACGCCTTCGAAAGGCCGGCCTGGAAGTAATCTACATGATTGAGCCCATTGATGAGTACTGTGTCCAGCAGCTGAAGGAGTATGATGGCAAGACCCTTGTCTCTGTGACCAAGGAGGGTCTGGAGCTGCCTGAGGACGAGGACATGAAGAAGAGGCATGAAGAGCAGAAGTCTCAGTTTGAGAACCTCTGTAAGATCATGAAGGACATCTTGGAGAAGAAAGTGGAGAAGGTAAGAACGCTTAATCACATTGCTTACATATATCATGTTGCTGAAGGGGTCCTTTATGTTAAGACAAATGTCAGGAGGCTTGACATTACCTTAAAAATGCCACCAATATTTTCCACTGTATTTACATGCTCACTGCCAGTACAACGATTGCCTGATTCAATGTTGTTCTGATCATCTCCCTAATAACCAACCTCTCCTATTTTCCCCTCCCCCCTTTATAGGTGACAGTGTCCAACCGCCTGGTCTCCTCTCCCTGCTGCATCGTGACAAGCACCTATGGCTGGACTGCCAACATGGAGAGGATCATGAAGGCCCAGGCCCTGAGGGACAATTCCACCATGGGCTACATGGCTGCCAAGAAGCACCTGGAGATCAACCCAGACCACCCCATTGTGGAGACCCTGAGGCAGAAGGCAGAGGCTGATAAGAATGATAAGTCAGTGAAGGACCTAGTCCTTCTGCTGTTTGAGACGGCTCTGTTGTCCTCTGGGTTCACCTTGGATGACCCTCAGACACACTCCAACCGCATCTACAGAATGATCAAGCTAGGACTGGGTGAGTTAGTTTGTCTAAACAAGGACCATGTTTGCTGTCAATATATGATCAATGCTAGCCCCTTTTCTGTACTCCTTTTGTGTTTGCTGATCTGAAGGACCCATGTTGGTGTAATCAATGTCATAATGGCTCCATCTAGCCCTCCTTAATTTTCTCAGCATTATCAAATCAAATCAAATTTTATTTGTCACATACACATGGTTAGCAGATGTTAATGCGAGTGTAGCGAAATGCTTGTGCTTCTAGTTCCGACAATGCAGTAATAACCAACAAGTAATCTAACCTAACAATTCCACAACTACTACCTTATACACACAAGTGTAAAGGGATGAAGAATATGTACATAAAGATATATGAATGAGTGATGGTACAGAACGGCATAGGCAAGATGCAGTAGATGGTATAGTGTACAGTCTATACATATGAGATGAGTAATGTAGGCTATGTAAACATAAAGTGGCATAGTTTAAAGTGGCTAGTGATACATGTATTACATAAAGATGGCAAGATGCAGTAGATGATATAGAGTACAGTATATACATATGAGATGAGTAATGTAGGATATGTAAACATTATATTAAGTGGCATTGTTTAAAGTGGCTAGTGATACATTTTTACATAATTTCCATCAATTCCCATTATTAAAGTGGCTGGAGTTGAGTCAGTATGTTGGCAGCGGCCACTAAATGTTAGTGGTGGCTGTTTAACAGTCTGACGGCCTTGAGATAGAAGCTGTTTTTCAGTCTCTCGGTCCCCGCTTTGATGCACCTGTACTGACCTCGCCTTCTGGATGATAGTGGGGTGAACAGGCAGTGGCTCGGGTGGTTGTTGTCCTTGATGATCTTTATGGCCTTCCTGTGACATCGGGTGGTGTAGGTGTCCTGGAGGGCAGGTAGTTTGCCCCCGGTGATGCGTTGTGCAGACCTCACTAAGTGGTCTAGATATGAGAGAACATTGTTTAAGCTTCAGTAACTGACTGAGCCTCTTCAGTAACTGAGTGTGACTTCCTCCCTTCCCCTGTCCAGGTATTGACGAGGATGACCTGACCCCCGAGGAGCCAACCTCAGCCCCTGTGGAGGACATGCCTCCCCTGGAGGGAGACGAGGACACTTCCAGGATGGAGGAGGTTGACTAGACCAACTGACTCAGCTGCAGTGTTACTGTAACTACAGCAGTTTGCTTTGACACTAGTAGTGTTGTAAATTAAGACAGGATGACTTTGATGTTTGTTCATGAACCTGGAATTTCCCCCCTTGCCCTCCTTCTCGATCCAAAATCCCTTGACCCGCATTGATCACATGCAGTTTAGATTCATTCCCATAAGTGTTAGTGTTTACCTTTTTCTTTTGAAGGAAAACAAGAGCCTGTTGACACTTTTTTTGTATCTTGAGTTGTATCAATGATTTTGTTATTTACATTCCAACTTTCTTTTGTGTGTTGACTTGACTGTAAATATTTTCTGAAATTGATACTGTAACTTGAAATGGTGGGAGCCCAAAATAAAGTTGACCATGTTAACCAATTCCATTGCTTCATTTTCGCTATTTATGTTGTTGAATGAAATTAGCTCTTTTAGAGGTTTAGTTAGATACTGTAGAAATACTAAAGTTTGAGGTGATGAGATACAGCTTATTTGGTCACTTACTGTGCTGAGAAATACTTTGCATTACAATAATTTAGTCTAGAACAATTGCACAGTACATAATTACAGTTGCATATCCTGTGCATGCACACCACGAATGGAAGAGGAAGAACTCCATAATCTGAATAAATATGCACAGTAGTCAGCGAAACCTACAGTCTTGCGTTAGAGAGCTTGGCCACCAGATGGCATCTGCGTCCATGACTACCCCACACAGTGACTGAAAGAGTTCGGCATATTGAACATGATGTTTAAGGCACTAACTGCAGTAGCTACTAGTAATAGCTACATACACATATTTGCTAATGTGCATCGTTATTTCTTTGTGAAATAGATATGTGTCGTAGTCAGAGCATCTGACACAAATACAAATAATAATTTATAGATAACTGACATTATAATTCTGAATGGTCTCCAGCAGATTCATTTAAAAAAAGTTAGCCCCACACATTAAAATAAAAACTGCTACGTTGGAGAGGGAACAAGAAAGACCCACCCAATGACTGTATACTTTACTTATGCTGTAATTTGTCTCGCTGGCAGGGTGCTTCCATCACGAAGTATAAAGAACTCCATCCAATGCACTCTTTCAGAGCACGTTGAGTCACCTGACAGATATCAGCCTATCATATCCGAGAGGATAGGCGAACGGCTAGTACAGTGGAGTTGTCAGGATTTAGCTTCAGTGTGTCAAAACGGGAACGACGGCGGTTATTTTTGTGCAATGCCGAATAAAGCGAAAAAAGAGAAGGTGAGTTAGGAGTTTGCTTGCAAAACAGTTGACACTAGTGCAGTGTATTAACAAAACTAGCAAGTTTTTTATGTTTTAAAACTACGAACAGACACCCTTCGACGCGATATTTGCAATGTCCCATCAACGCATCATCAGCTAGCTAACTAGGCTTGCTAGTTACCTGAGTGTTGTAGTGAAGCTAGCTATAGTTTAACGAGTAACGTTAATACCTAACGTTACCGTATGTACGTTTTGTGGTACATAAACGCTAGCTAACATTTGCTACAAAGTTCACTTTTTAAAGTCACAACTTGTTTAACTAACCACAACTGTCAAACATTAGTTAGCGGAAAAGTTAACGAAGTGCTAGCTAATTTAACGTTAGTCAAAACTTGCCTCTGTCCGTTCACATTAGCTGACTGGTGAATAATGCATCTAAAATTTTTTTACAGGACTCTCCTAAATATGGAAAAGTTGGCAAAACTGGAGGACAAGAGAACTCGGACATTGAGGTAACGTTATAACACGTGCATGCTGCCCACCAACACTCGCATGTTGATTTTGTCCACCAGCACTCGACTTAAAAATAAAACGTTTAATTTAACCTTTATTTAACTAGGCAAGTCGGGTAAGAATAAATGTATTATTTACAATGGCCTACACCGGCCAAACCCAAACGACGTTTGGCCAATTGTGCGCTGCCCTGTGGGACTCCCAATCACAGCTGGATCTGTGATACAAACTGAACCAACTATTAATTTGGGGACAGGTCAAAAAGCATTAAACATTTATGGAAAGCTAGCTAGCTTGCTATTGCTAGCTAATTTGTCCTGTGATATAAACATTGGGTTGGTATTTTACCTGAAATGCACAAGGTCCTCTACTCAGACAATTAATCCACAGAGAAAAGGGTAAACATTTCGTTTTTAGTGATCTTTCTTCCTCCAGGCTTCTTCTGACTTTATATGGCGGTTGGCAAACAACTTTTTAAGCTGCATTACCACCACCAACTGGAGTGTGGACCTCAGTTCATCTTTCAATCACCCATGTGGGTATATCCTCCTAAAAACCAATGAGGAGAGGTGGGACTTGGAGTGCATCATGCGTCACAAATAGAACCAAGTTCAATTTTAGGGCCTGGCTATGCAGATGCTCATTGACGCACGCAATGATTGAATAACATGTATGTGTACATTTATTTGCAGCGCACGCGGCATGTGCTATAATGTCAGCATGTTAGCTAACGTTATATCACCAACTAAATATGAATTAACTTTGGTTTTGAATGCAAGCGTTTCCATTTGGATGCCATTTGGTCTATCCAGGTAGCTGTTTTCAACCTGAATCACATGGAGATGACACTAGCTGTAAGTGTTGAAGTCAGTTTCAAAAACATGGTAGCCACTACAATACTTTCCTGTGGATATTTTGTCTCATATTTTAGGGTGTCCAATCAAAAATGCATCTATTTTGTCCAATAGGTAAAATGTTTATTGTGTAGATACTCCCCTAAGAAAACCAATGGTCCGAACTTTGTCTCTGACAATTTGTTCAAAAGTTATGCGTGTGTTTACCCTTGTAGGATGGCCATCATTAGGGTGACTAATGGAGGCCAGAGAAAAAAGTGGTACAAAATCAGGAAAATTGCTTTGTGTCAGCTAGGCTGGGTTCTGTGCAAGAATTAAAATGGATTATGCAGAAAATTCTTTGCCATTTCGTGGTTGCAAAAATTCGAATAGTTTGCCTAATTTCAGTTTGTGACAAAACAAGCATGTATAGTGTAGGGAATCAATGTACTTTCTAAATATATTTTCCATAACCAAAAATATTGTTTGAAGCTGGTGTACGAAACCTAAAGTTTAAGATGCAATAACTAACCTTTTTTTTATTTTATAAAATTCATATTTTTTCCCGCCCCATTTTTATCCCCAATTTTTTTTCGCTCTGAGACCACTTGAGATGGTTAGCTATGTCAGTTCAAATCAGAAAATATAATGAAGACCCAAAACGAAGATGTGGCCTTGAACCCACAGAAACACACCAATCAGTAATGAAAAAAGCTCATAGAATGGAAGATGTCCCTTGTTAACACCCAGTAATGCATTTCTTTATTCTGTGTTGTCTGCCCCTCTCTGGGGCTATAATCCGGGGTTATCTATCTGTTGTGTGTCATCAGCCATGAGGCAGATCTGCTAATGCGCCAACCTTGTGTCAAATTTAAATCGAAGGACAACAAGCTGTTGCTGTATTACTCCCCCACCCCTTCCTTGCCCCCACCCCTTCCTTGCGTACAGCCAGGCTCCACTCTCTTCACGGATGCTTGTGGGACAACGACAAAAACATGGGAGTCATATTAAGACAGGCTGGTTCAGGCTTGGTAATTTCATTTGTTTAAGTGCCAATGGTCTGTGAGCTGGCATGATTTTCTCATTGTTTGAGCAAGGTTAAAAAGGGCACTAAATGTAAGCAGAGAGGTCTGTTAATATGTAGTCTGCTTTTTTCTGAACAGACATTTCTGCCTCTGGTTGATATAGCTAAACCTATTTTCTATCCATCTCGTGTGTTTTGGATGTATGAACCACACCTCTCTCGGTCTCTAACCCAAGGGCCTGACAAGCCTCAGTATGAGGCGAATACAGTATATGAAGCTATAGCTGTTATATGAAGCTAATAAGAAGCTGGCACAGTAAGAAGCTGGCACACACTGGGTAAATGAATCACCGGGAGAAAAGACCTTCAGTTGGGTCACATGCGTCAGTAATCCAGGCCCATCACGGGGTCCAGCAGCTTTAGTCTCCCAGACAGACAGTCAGCCAGCCGGCGGCTCACTAAGAAGGCCTAAAACCCTAAACCCCTGTCTTGTAGTGTGAAGGGCAAAATTAGTTGAGTTTCTAAGTTAATTTGACAATTCCCACCCCCCTTGTGGTATGTGTGTGGTGATGAATGGATCCCAGCAGGCAGATTGGACAAGACAGGAGAAACTGCCCACATTCACCAAATTACATATCCAACCTAGGGGAGATTGGGGACAACACTGGGTTGTGCTAAAACCTTTTGAAATGAATAGTCCCTCCCTGTTGGTCCTTTTTTTTCTTTTTTGTTTGCTGTCTCCTGAACAAACCCAGGTGCATGCTCTGATCCACCCCTCTACTCTTTCCCTCCCTTCATACAGCAGGGCTCCAACAGAAAAGGCAGTAACAGTGTCCCTCCTACCACTCAGCTGCTGAAGGGCAAGCAGCTGGGTTCCCAGATGCCTGTCAAGAAGGACAAGAGGCAGAGCTCGTCCCGCTTCAGCCTCAGCAACAACAGAGAGCTGCAAAAGCTGCCTGCCTTCAAAGGTATGACTGGACCTAATCTAGTCTATTCCTTGCCTTTCTGTAATGCAGCCCATTCTTTTGCCTTCAAAAGTATGACTGCGTAGTACGCCACTACTAGCCTAGGCTATTTGGGGCTGGGGGATATATCGAGTTAAATAAATAATGAGTTTTTGATGATATTTCAAATGCCTGTATTGCAAGAATCAAGTTTATTTTTATTTTTTATGAGCCGCTTGTTCACATGTTGTTCACATTTTACATTACATTTAAGTCATTTAGCAGACGCTCTTATCCAGAGCGACTTACAAATTGGTGCATTCACCTTATGATATCCAGTGGAACAACCACTTTACAATAGTGCATCTAACTCTTTTAAGGGGGGGGGGGGGGGTATGAAGGATTACTTTATCCTATCCTAGGTATTCCTTAAAGAGGTGGGGTTTCAGGTGTCTCCGGAAGGTGGTGATTGACTCCGCTGACCTGGCGTCGTGAGGGAGTTTGTTCCACCATTGGGGTGCCAGAGCAGCGAACAGTTTTGACTGGGCTGAGCGGGAACTGTACTTCCTCAGAGGTAGGGAGGCGAGCAGGCCAGAGGTGGATGAACGCAGTGCCCTTGTTTGGGTGTAGGGCCTGATCAGAGCCTGAAGGTACGGAGGTGCCGTTCCCCTCACAGCTCCGTAGGCAAGCACCATGGTCTTGTAGCGGATGCGAGCTTCAACTGGAAGCCAGTGGAGAGAGCGGAGGAGCGGGGTGACGTCACATGTTTTTGGTCTCGCCTCCTTCGTTCCTTCTGTGGCATGCACCTTCCCATTTACGCCAGAGATCTGTATATAATGACGAGATGCTCATGTCTCCGCCCTAACAATGGAAGTTGTTGTCCCAAAGGCGGGAAGGGTGGCGGCAAGCTTAGGTCCAAAATAAGCCCATAGAAATGCATTGGGCTTATTTTGTGCAGATTTTGGTGAGATTGAAACCTCTCGCTTTGCCTCTTCCTCTTTGTTTACACACACACACACCAAGCCTCTAACCTGCCACTCACAGCAACAAAGATCACTTCTTCCTCTGACAAGCGGTTTCAACTTGCTATTTGAGGTTTGGTCTAACATAATTGGTAAAATAGACACCGAAACAAATGGAGACATTATTTTACTGTAATAGAGGAGAAGTGAACCTCTAACGAGACCCTTTTTATTTTTCAACTACTGAAATTGCGCTCAGCAGAAACTACTCAAATGGGAGCATCAATGAACATGGCTTCTGGAAAATGAATGCGCGGTTTGTTGCGTGCAGCGTTGTGGTACCACTTGCTGCATTTTAGCCAATGACTGTTATACTAGCTGTCTATTCTGTTTAATAAATGTGCAATAAACATAAAACACAATTTTATGTAAGGAATTGGCAACTCGTTCTTAGAAATAAGCTTTTAATTTCAACATCTGAACAAAGTGGACAGGATAATATGCTGTTTAAACAGTTGGGGAGATACAGAAGTGAGTTCATAACAATTCAACTGCTCTGCCTTGTTAGCTAGCAAATAGATGAAAATTATTGGCTAAACTTGACATATACAGATTAGCTGACTACTCACTAGCACATGAGCTTTAAGATTGTTTGAGACCTGTGTTTACTTTTCTAAAACACCTGCAACAAGAAGTTAGTCATTATTAGTGAATGTGCATTATGCATAGTTTTGGTTAAATTTGTAACAAAGGGCATTTTCATAGACTGACTTGAAAGCCAGATCAGTGACTATTGCAAAAAAGACAGGTTAAACTATTTTTATTAAATTATTCCAAGGTATTATGGTTCTGGAAGGCTTATATTTAGGTTGGGTATCATTTCACAGGCCCTGAATTACTTTAGATTATTGCTGACTGTTTGAAATGCAGTGTATTTTACATTTTAATTGTACAGCAAAGCTTATTTAGAGAACATTAAAGTCAAGATATTGTGAATCGTTCGAAAGTTTAAAAAAAATCTAGATTATATTTAGGCCATATCGCCTAGCTCTGAACAGTTTTTTCAAAGACCTATTTTGTGTCACTGTTCACTCTATAGGTAAAAGCAGATTATCTGCACTGAACAAAAATATAAACGCAACATGTAAAGTGTTGGTTCCATGTTTTATGAGCTGAAATACAAGTTTGCTGAAATGTTACATACGCACATAAGCTTATTTCTCAAGTTGTGCACAAATTTGTTTACGTCCCTGTTAGTGAGCATTTCTCCTTTGCCAAGGTAATCCATCCACCTGACAGTTGTGGCATAGCTGATTTAAACAGAATGATCATTACACAGGTGCACCTTGTGATGGGGATAATAAAAGGCCATTCTAAAATGTGCTGTTTTGTCACACAACACAATGCCACAGATATCTCAAGTTTTGAACGAGCATGCAATTGGTATGCTGACTGCAGGAATGTCCACCAGAGATGTTGCCAGAGAATGGTATGTTCATTCCTCTACCATATGCTGCCTCCGTCGTTTTAGAGAATTTGGTAGTATGTCCAACCGGCCTCTCAACTGCAGACCACTTGTATGGTGTTGTGTGTGCGAGAGGTTTGCTATTGTGAACAGCGTGGCCCATGGTGGGGTTATGGGCAGGCATAAGTTAAGAACAACGAACACAATTGCATTTTATCGATGGCAGTTTGAATGCACAGAGATACTGTGATGAGATCCTGAGGGCCCATTGTCGTGCCATTCAACCACCGGCATTGCAAGTTTCAGCATGATAATGCACAGCCCCATGTCACAAGGATCTGTACACAATTCCTATAAGCTGACAATGTCCCTGTTCTTCCATGGCCTGCACACTTACCAGACATTTCACACATTGAGCATGTTTGGGGTGCTCTGGATTGACGTGTACGACAGTGTGTTCCAGTTCCTGCCAATATCCAGCAACTTCGCACAACCTTTTTGAAGAGGAGTGGGATAACATTCCACAGGCCACAATCAACAGCTTGATCAACTCTGAAGGAGATGTTTCACGCTGCATGAGGCAAATGATGGATACACCAGATACTGACTGGTTTCTGATCCACGCACCTACTTTTTATTTCTTTTGTGACCAACTGATGCATATCTGTGTTCCCAATCTTGTGACATCCACAGATTAGGGCCTAATGAATGTCCTTTTATGAATTGTAACTCACTAAAATCTTTTTAATAGGTTTGTGTATATATATTTATTTATTTATTAATTAGAGCGGGGGGGGGCAGCTAAAATCATCAAGGTTCCCGGCTGCAGAGAACGCAACTCTGCTGTCCCCAGAACTGGATAATTATTAAATCATTCACATCACTGACTAATTTTACATTCTTATTAGGCCTGGGCTTCTATATGTTGTAGCCTACATTGCTAACAATAGGCAATGGAAATAGGTCTACTCTACATATGTCTTTTCTTAAGCTTTACTCAGCTGTATCTTTTGACTTCTCATTAGATTTTTCCATCTTGATCTTGTTTGCTCAATTTCACTTCTTGTTGCCTGTAATATTTGTCATTCAAAATAAAGCTGTGAGAGAGAATCACCTGTAGACTCTGACTTTCACAATTGTTCCCATTTTGAAAGCTGCAACTTTAGGACATTAAACACTTTATTAGAATAGCTTATTTGAGAATTACTTTTCATAACTAACTTAATGCTTTTGATAGGTTGTTTTTAATTAGTAGGATTTGGCTTTTGGCCATTTGGTTCACAACAGCAATGAGGGGTGCATGAATAATTTATTTTATAATAGACTAGGCTTTCAACTGTAAGGTTTGTTGAAACTATCTTTTGATTTGTCTATCTTGCTCTTGTTTGTTCTACCTCTTTCATTACCTTAGGCCTATCATGTTTTTATGTTATTCAAAAACAACTTAACTTTCTTATATAGCCTAGAACTCCGTTAGATAATTCATTGTTTGATCATGAGGTAGCGCAGCGGTAGAAAGCCAGCATGCATAAAAACCGAAGTCATATTCATATCTAATGGAGAGAAAATACCAAAATAGGCTTTTTGGCTATATGACCCAGATCTTCCAACATTGGGGGGGGGGGATTTTTTTTCTTTCTGACTGGACATTTTGCACTGCTTGGTATAAGTCTTACATCTGTTTACATTGTTCTCTTGCATTCTGTAAATTGTTTAACATCTTGAAATAATAGGTTATGCAGGCTGTAGCAAAGGAATAGGCCACTTGGCATGGCCCTGCTGTGCGCTGCCCGGTCAGCTCCTTACTGCGTGGTGCTGGTCAAGTTGAAATGGGCTATACATCGTCTGTCACATCACGATGTCGTCACCATCAATATCCGATACTAACATAAGATTGCCCAACCCTTTTGAACCACTTTTGATTGACTCTAGTCAACTAGTCTCTCAGGACAGAACCATGTATAGGTTTGGTTTCCCAGCCCACCCTACTGATGCATGTCCCCTGGCCTTGGCTTAGACTTTAAGTTCAGCCTTAGCATAGCTGCCTGCCATCTCCAAAAGTCTGCTTGCGTTCTTATCTGACTTAAATCACACCGTGTCTCTCCCTCTCTTCTCTCTCTCTCTGTGTGTGTGTGTGTGTGTCTGAACATCCACACTGCCCTGCTATAAAACGCACCGCCACGGTGTTGCGCAAGCCATGGTAACATTGAATGTAAGTGACTGACTGTGCTTGATTTAACCCAAGTGTCTATATTTAGGGAAAATCCAGAGATAAGGCTTTAATGCTGCGGGTCCTTGTGTTTCAGGATGCTGCCAGTGCCTAGATAAGCGGGTGGCTGGCAGGGAGCTACAGTGTAAAACTGCAACCCACCTCATCTCCTGCTCCTCATGGAAAATGTCAGCACTGGCAGATGCATATCCAATGCTATGCTATCATGTTACTACTTTGAGTGACTGGCATTAAGTTGGCTCTCCATGGCCAAACTTTTAAAGATGTGGAAAGTGCACAGTGTGCTAATCCAGCGGATTTTACAGGAGAGATGATGCAGTCTTGCAGAGTCCATAATAATGTTAGTGTTTAGGAGATTCTAGAGTTTTAATGTAGCTGTGTTTGGACCACTGAGTGGATCCTCTCCATGCTAATCTACCATGACCTGAACCACCAAACCTCTCTAGGGCAAAGTGGAGAGCCGCTATCTGGCTTCAACTCAGTCTAGACTGGCGCTTTGGCGACAATCCAGCCGAACACACACACACACACCACATTTGCCTTGTTACAGTTACCAACCAAGCCAGCTACCTCAGCAGTGATATGGTGTCATGACCTGTATTCACCTCTCATTCTTCCCTATGTCTTCTGTCAGACCGCAGTGCTTCCCCCTGGGATTTTTTTCAGCAATGGTATGAGGGGTGCATGGCTGCTAGGGTTAGTGAATTGCTTCTAGCGTTAGCGCGTTGACATGCTAGCTGTTCTTAAAGACTTCAAGTCATTTGAGCTAACGAGTATCCATTTAAAAGCTTGTCTCTTTAGAGCCACCGCTGCTAAATTTTAATACAGGGGAAACACTGGACAGCCTACATTGTCAGACACAAAGGACTGTTCTCTCTGATCATGCGAGACCTTTTATCTTGGTTTTACTATGGTCTTTACAACACATTCCATAAGCTTTGATTCGTGATAACAGCTGGGCACGTCCAGCGGCCCAGCAACAAGAGGGCTTCTCCAAGTATTGTCCCATGGGCCATGGATGTTATCAGTGGTCCTGCCCTGACAGGCAGTGAAGTAGTAGAGTGCTGCTTTTGGAAAGTTATTTATTTTAGTAAGTGCCTCTTTTGGACAGCAGTCTATAGGCAGGAAAAGATGCCTGATACCACCTCACATTATTGCTGAGTGGAAGATGCAGTATGCACTGTGTTCATGTGCTGATTTAATGCTTGAAAAGAGCTATGCCACGGTCGCAGGATAATTGATAAGCATGACAAACATGCTATTTTCGGGGACAGCAACACCACAGCGTTTCAGATGGGTGCCTTTAAAAAAAAAATCACCTCAACTCTCCAGGTGCAAGTGTTTGCCAAAAGTTAGTGAATGAACAAACAGCTGGTGATAGTGTGAAAAGAGGAACTGTCCTGGGAGGGATACAGTTTCTCACGCTCTGTCTCCCTCTGTTGGGGGGAATGGGAACTGTGGTCTCACAGTGAACTTTATCCACTATGACTTGGCTGGATGATAAATAGCTTCAAGTTCAGTAATCGAGGTCAATAGAACCTCGAGGGTCAGCGGTCTCAGTCTTCAATTCCTGTCGTTGACTCCTGTTTGAAATCGCTACAAAACAGACATTGTTAACGTTAATTGCCAGAGTGAGTCACAAGATCAACCCCGTCGTTCTGCACAGATGTAGAGGCTAGCGTGAGTTTATAAATAACTGGAGCCCGGTTGCGTGTGCCAAAGTAGAGTTTATAGGAAAACCGCAGACCGATGGAGAGAAAGTGTGTTCGTTCACGCAGGCGTGCGCTTATTTGGTCTGTATCAGAAGAACAACAGCTCTTCAGACAGGAGAATGCCCCATGACTAGACAGTGGGATGATACAGTGAGTGGACTGGTTTGGAGGATTTCCAATTGATTCAAATCTGTCCATGATATGCGAGTGCTACAACATCTGCTTTATATTTGGTGAGACTGGGCAGAACAGATGGAGCTCCAAATGTAGTTAACGAAGGACAAGGCTGCAGGTCTCTATCAATAACTTGAGAAATGAGTCAATAGCAACATCAATGCTTCCTCACACCTTCCTGTAGCCACCCAGCCCAGGACCTACAAAGTTCAGACTGAAAACATTCAGCAGCTAACCTGACTGGTCAAGTTCTGTTTTACCTGCTACAAACAAAGCCAAGGAGTCCCGCTTAGAGTTGGGGTGTTTTCTGTTCACTGGATGCACTATGACTAACTTCACCTAAAGGATTTAGGTCATCAACCACAGTAGGAGGAATACATCGACTCTTCTATTTTATTTTCTCTATGCACACTCACTCCATACGCGCACACTACACACACTCGCACATAGTCACACTGACGCTCCAACACACTCACTTAATTTGCTCACACACTCGCATGCAGTCATCATATGCACTGATGCTACTCTGTTTATCATATCCTGATGCGTAGTCACCTTACCCCTATACATACATACAGTATCAACCTCTATCACTCCAGTGTCCCTGCACATTGTAAATATGGTATTGGAACTGAACCTGTATATACTGTAGCTTACTTTGTCAAGCTTTTATTTCTATTTCTCATGTTCTTGTTAAACTTTTTTTAACTTTTTTTTTTTATAGTACTACAGATATTGATTACTGCATTGTTGGGAAAGCACGAGCAAGAAAGGCAATTTGCTGTAATTGTGCATGTGACATTAAAAACGTGAAACTTGGCTCTTACAATGAACGTGGTTAGTCAGTCTACACTTGTGTCAAAGTCTTATAAAGCAGAAAAGTCTGGCACACACACACACACACACACACGACTAAGAACAATAGACGGATGTGAGCCATTGCTGTGTGTGCACTATGTGGTGCAGATGGGGACATTGCGTTGGTGTTAAGCACTGTAACTGCTCACTCACTCTGGGAGAGCAGCTGAGGCAGAGCCCACTCGCTCACTGGCTTCCTGTTTTTTGTATAATCGTGCCTTCCTGTTTCTCTCACACCTGGGCCATCTGTCCACACACACGTCAGCAGTGAATTCTGTGTTTATAACAGCCTTTTACTGAATGATAATCAATGCTTCCCTTCAAGTGTTGGTTATTTTTCACATCTCTAATCGTTCACTGTGTCATTGTGTTATGTTGTTTGAGGGGAAATCCAGGTGTTGTGGCTACAGAAAGGCCAGAAAAGAGAGCCTAAAAATGTCCGTGTGTATAGAACTGACCTACTTTCTATGATGTATAAATGGACTCTCTGTGCTTTTCCTAGAGTGAAGATAAGGGAGGTGATATGTATTAGGATAAGCCAAAAACTCTTCTTGTTGGGAATGTCATTTATTGTAGGGTAGACTAGTGTGTGTGTGTGTGTGAGCCTGAGAGGGAAATAAAAAATAAATGAGGGGAAAGGTTAGCTGTGCCTCACTTAGCCAGACCTCCTGCCTCTGCTCCAATCACAGCAAAGGTCCTGCCCCAGCCCACCAGCCAATCCCCTGCCTCACCCCACTAGCCAATCCCCTGCCTCATTGTTATGCATTCTGACAGCCTTCCCCATGTGACCCAGGTTGGCCAATCGGGCTCCTTCCTAGAGGATGACATCACTAACTAGCCTGTTCCCTCCAGCAGCAGGGCAGAGCTTTATTTTCTGCTCTGAGTGTTTGATGCTATAATGGAGGCTGGCTCCTCGACTTAGCCTGGGCTATCGCTATCCTCTCTTCTACCCCAGCCCCTAGATGTTGACATGTACTAGAGCTGCCAGTGCGATGATTCTGGATGCACCAAACTCAAATGGGCCTTTCCAGCCCGTGGCCCTCATGCATTTTAGAGGTGAGCAACGCTAGCTGGCTGGCTTTTTCTCTGTGTGTTAGGGGGAGGTGGACAAGAATGTTGCGATTTACCATCTGTCGCTTTTTTGTGTACTTTGGAGTAAACAGTTATGAGAGTAAAGCCTGCTTTAGGAGACAGGGAAGGGTGTCTTTTATCTTTGTCTGCGTAACTGGGGTGTATTTGGAGCAGGAAAGGGTTGTGCGTGTTTGTCCTATGAAAACTAGGATCGCTAGTGAGAGACAGCGATGGGAAGAGGGCTAGTTTTACTGCCTTCTGCCTCTCCCATCCCCCACCAAGACTGCTGACGTCAAAGGAAGTGAGGTCACAGCCGTTTGCGTGTGTTTGGTGTTACCCTAATGCGGCAGGGCCCTTTGGCTGTGTTCTGTCTTGCAGTCCTCCCCTCGCAGTGGAAATGGTTTCTTAATTTTGCATACGTCCCCTCAGTGTTACACCGTAGCGTTGAAGGGGAAAATGAGTACAACAGTAGCAGACGCAGACTATTGTGTGCGTGACTTTTGAGATTAATTAATTGATGTCATTTTGCTGCTGGGTTGAATGTATCGGAACACCGTAGATATCAACATACATTGTCCCCTGTTAAATGTAGGCTACACACACACTGACTTGAAGTGTTCATCTCTGTTTATATCTGCTGTCATTGTCTCCTGTAATAATCCTGTTTGGTTTTCTGTTTTGAAGAAACAACAGTTTCCTCGTTGCAATATGAGTAAAAGTATGGCATCTATAAACAATGTGCTGATGGGGACACTACACTAATCTCGTTTTATTATGCACATACAGTACCAGTAAAAAGTTTGGACACCTACTCATTCAAGGGTTCTTTTACTTTTACTGTTTTCTACATTGTAAAATAATAGCAAAGACCATCAAAACTATGCCATAACATTTGGAATCATGTAGTAACCAAAGTGTTAAAACAAAAATATATATTTGAGATTCTTCAAATAGCCACCCTTTGCCTTGATAACAGCTTTGCACACTTGACATTCTCTCATCCAGCTTCATGAGGTTGTCTCCTGGAAAGCAATTCAATTAACATGTGTGCCTTGTTAAAAGTTAATTTGTGGAATTTCTTTCAGGGGTGTATACAGAAGATATCCCTATTTGGTAAAATACCAAGTCCATATTATGTCAAGAACAGCTCAAATAAGCAAAGAGAAATGACAGTCCATTACTTTATGACCTGGTCAGTCAATCTGGAAAATTTCAGACTTTAAAAGTTTCTTCAAGTGTGTTCGCAAAAACGATCAAGCGCTACGATGAAACTGGTCTCATGAGAACCGCCACATGAAAGGAAGATCCAGAGTTACCTCTGCTGCAGAGGATAAGTTCATTAGATTTGCCAGCCTGAGGAATTGCAGCCCAAATAAATGCTTCACAGAGTTCAAGTAACAGACACATCTCAACATCAACTGTTCAGAGGAGATTGCGTGAATCAGGCCTTCGTGGTCGCATTGCTGCAAAGAAACCACTACTAAAGGACACCAATAATAAGAAGAGACTTGCTTGGGCCAAGAAACACGAGCAATGGACATTAGACTGTTGGAAATCTGTCCTTTGGTTTGAATGCAAATTAGTGATTTTTGGTTCCAACCGCTGTATCTTTGTGAGTAGGTGAACGGATATTCTCGGCATGTGTGGTTACAACGGTGCAGCATGGAGGTGTGATAGGGCTTTGCTGGTGGTACTGTCTGCGATTCATTTAGAATTCAAGGTACACTTAACCACCACGGCTACCACAGCATTCTGCAGCGATACGCCATGCCACCTGGTTTGCGCTTAGTGGGACTATCATTTGTTTTTCAACAGGACAATGACCAACACACCTCCAGGCTGTGTAAGGGCTATTTGACCAAGAAGGAGAGTGATGTAGTGCTGCATCAGATGACCTGGCTGTCACAATCACGCAATCTCAACCTAATTGAGATGGTTTGGGATGAGTTGGAACGCAAAGTGACGAAAAAGCGGCCAACAAGTGCTCAACATATGTGGGAGCTCCTTCAAGACTGTTGGAAAAGCATTCCAGGTGAAGCTGCTTGAGAGAATGCCAAGAGTGCAAACTGTTATCAAGGCAACAGGTGGCTACTTCGAAGATTCTAAAATTGAACATTATTTTGATTTGTTTAACCTGTTTTTGGTTGCTACATAATTCCATATGTTATTTCATAATTTTAATGTCTTTGTCATTGTTCTACAATGTAGAATATATAAAAAAATAAAAACCCTTGCATGAGTAGGTGTGTCCAGACTTTTGACTAGTACTGTAGATTATGCTAAGACACCTGTGACCTGCTGCCTCCAGATATCATGACTTTTTTGGGGGGTTAATACATTTGGCATCAGCACTCGTTCAAATATCCATAGAAGCTAATGGCCACTGGCGCTGTTGCGAGTAGTTTAGTGAGACACTGCAGCAGTGACACTGACATTTTGGCTTTGAGGTGGGGACTTGTTACTATACCTAGTCATGAGAAATGCATGTATGCCATTATTTGGCATCAAAATGGTGCAAACATTCAAAGCAGTTTGTTTAGGGAGAGCACTCCACACTTTCATCTTGGCCTAAAGTATTGAGAGCAGGCACTTCTAGCCACACTACGGGGCTGTTGCAGAGACCCAATTTAAGCTTGCTACTGGAGTTAAGTGTTTTCAACACACTTTTCACCGCAAGTTACTTGGCTGATTCTGGGTCTGTGCAACAACCACCCTTCAGATGTGCTTGTGTTCACTGGGAGTTCTGATGAAGCGGATCCTAGATCTCTTGCCTTTTACACCCGTCAAATGTTCAGATGCTTTCTCTTAAACTGTAAATGCCTGTGTGGGCATAAAGGTCATGCGCCCATGCTTGCACGCTGTGTGTGGCGCACGCCACAGCGCGTCCCTTAATGTTTTAGGCGTGTTGAGAAACCCTAGTGCTGTTGTAAGGGGAGCAGGGGTACGGTAGGCATGGAGGATCATGGGACACGCGTGTTAGAGTAACATGTGCCTCAACACACCTGAAACCAGCATGTACCATAGCAGGAGCAGTGTTGGGAAACAGGAGATCGACAGGGACATGTTAGAACAGGGCTGTCAGGTAGTGTATTTTTACTTTGTGAAAACACAAAAACACAGGTTTAGGCCTAGTTATGTTATGGAATTTTCCAGTTTGGCCAATCACTAGGGTTGGTGCACTACTCACATTTCATATGCAAATTATTACATTTTGAGTGGAATGCTCGAGATTTGCTGTGCTCTATGATCAACAGCTCCCGTCCCAGTTTGCGCAACCTTTTCTTCAGGATTTTCTATGGGGTTGCGTCAGAAAAATGGGTTCTAGTAAAAAAGTATCCAATTCCATAGGGAAAAGGGTACCATTTCGGTCACAGCCTCTTGGTCATGCTGTGGGAACTGGGAAAATCTGAGATTGCCAGGCAGTTTTTTCTTCTTCCCCTCTGTGATAAATTTGTATGCTTGGTGTGACATTATTGTTGGATGTTCAGTCTCCCTCCTCAGTATCTCTCATTTGTTTTAGTGTTAGGGCTTAGCCTATATCCAGCATATCTCTATTCACTCCCCTACATATGTGTTTGGACAGTGACGCTATTCTCTATTCCAGCATTTAGGAATTGACATTAAATGTTTCATGAGGTGACTGTACAGATTGTCACCTTTTTATTTAATGGTATTGTCATAAATATCTGACAGCAATTTATATATCTAGTGCCCCATTTTAAAGAAGTCGTGTTTGGACAAAGTGTTTGGACAAATTTCACATACGGACCACACCGCGAGTGTTGCAAAATAAATGTACACCAGTCAAAAGTTTGGACATCTACTCATTTCAGGGTTTTTATTTATCTTTACTATATTCTACATTGTAGAATAATAGTGAAGACATCAAAACGATGAAATAACATGGAATCATGTAGTAACCAAAAAAGTGTAAATCAAAATATATTTGAGAATTCAAAGTAGCCATTCTCTCAACCAGCTTCACCTCGAATGCTTTTCCTAACCTTTTGACTGGTACTGTACATGTTATTCAATCATTGCACCCACACTGCTCGTGTGCGTCTGCATAGCCACGCGCTAAAATATAACTTGGTTCTATATGTGAAGCTTGATGCGCTGCAAGTCCCCACCACTCATCTCCTAATTGGTTTTTAGGAGCATATACCCACGTGGGTGATTGAAAGATGAACTGAGGTCCACACTCCAGTCCAGTTGGTAGTGGTAATGCACCTTATAGTTGGTTTCCAACTGCCATATAAAGTCCGAAGAAGAAGGAGGATAGATTACTAAAAACTAACTGTGTACCCTTTTATCTGTGTATTAATTGTCGGAGTAGAGGACCTTGTGCATTTCAGGTAAAATAACAACCCAATGTTTATATCCCAGGACAAATTTGCTAGCAATAGCAAGCTAGCTAGCTAAATTGCCATGAATGTTTAATGTGTTTCGACCTGTCCCCAAATTTATATAGTTGGTTCAGAGTTTGTTTTGATATTTCAACCTGCGTGTCCTGATCGCGTCTGTTGGGGGTGGGCAAAATCAACATGCGTGCAATGGCACACGGTCTGGTCAGCATGTTAGTGTACCATATTCCTAGCACGCAATGACTACATCAAGCTTGTGACTCCACAAACTCATTGGATACATTCGCAGTTTGTTTTAATTCTGTTTTGGGGCATGTTTTGCGCAATAAGTACTGACCTTTTAGGTTACTGGCCCAATGCTCTTAACCGCTAGGCTACCTGCCTCCAGGGTCCCGCTGTAACTTTCTCACTCATCACCATTCACGATTGTCATTGTTATCCGTATTCATGGTACGAACCACATTCATGCTTACATACAATTAAAATGACACCATTATTTATCGTTCACTTCCTATTGGACAAAACATAATCTGAAATACAACCAAAACAAGCTTTAAATGCACCAAACAAGTTTGTAGAGTCACACGCTTGATAGTCATTGTGTGCAAGGAATATGGGACCAAATAATACACTTTTGACTTCTATAATAAATACTTACGACATTTTCAAATGGGGGACTAGATGTATAAAGTGCTTTTATTTCTAAACAGTAAAGCACTGATGTATGAAAATCCTAAATTCTGGAGTTTAGAGCCATATTTAAATATTAGTGTCACTCCAAATACATAGGTAGGGTAGTGTAGATGCCTTGATATCCATTAACTGGTGTGTGTGTAGCCTAATGAACAGAACAGGGTTCCATCTTGGATAACTGTCATGGCATTGTATCGAACTCAAGACCGCATTACTATGAGCTAAAGCCAAGGCGTTTTAGTTCTGGGTACTTAAATGAATCTTCAAGTCTAAGCTAGCCAGGCATGGTTAGGCTACCCATCATGTGAGTGTAGTTTGGCTAAAAACAACAACTTCCCTGGGTATTGCTATCTGTTGGATTAGAATTGTCATCTGCGGCCGTATGTATCAAGTGCTGATCTATCATCGGGTCCCACTGTCCATACATTTATGATCTAAAAGGCACAACTGATCCTAGAGCAGCACTCCTGGTCTCTTGCCTGTCTCAGTGGTGATGGTGATGCACAGATAGAAGTAGTCAGATACAGGTGGGTCAGTAAAGCACTAACCTACGCTGACAAGTTGCAAAAAAATGAATGGCAGACATTTCATAAAGAAAAAAACATTTGTGTACATGAACAGGTTAAAAGCAACATTCTGAGTGGTTTACCAGAATGCACTGTCTGAGGGCATGGGAGACCCATGTCAGACTGCATCCGTGTCCTCTGCAGATTGGAATGGCTGTGTAGTGTATGAGGCTGCTTTGTTCTAAACCTTGATTTCTGTCCGGCTGTTTTTTGTGGTCGGTCATCACATGCAAAGTGCACAGAAGGCTGCTGCTCGGCAATGATGAGTGTGCAATAGCTAGCTATCTACGTGAGGTGAGCCTTCATCCAGAAAAAGGAGACTGATAACGAGTGGCTATTTGTGAGTTAATGGTTTTGTGGTGGCTGTCACGCTCTGTTCTCCTGGAGCATGATTGAAAAGGTTTTACATTTTGTATTCGTTCCGCAAGCACTGTTGTCAGGAATGCCTCAGGGGGCTGAGACTGCGTACTATTAGAGTATCAATCATTTGCTCATTCCCGTTCTGTGCATGTTATTTTACACTTTTTTTTTTAGGAAACTGCTGCCCACCCTCCCCCTCCACATTTCTTATGTATCTGCTGCTCAACCTCCCCCTTCACGTTTCTCTCTTTACTCACCGTCTTCTGAACCTTCAACCAATTTGATCAACATGATGTAGCCTATGTTTCTGCCTCATATTTCTGAACAGCAAAAATAAAAACCCAGCGGTTATTTGATTTGACCTTCCAAAAATAAATATGTTTTTTAGGGGGATTTAGGCTACAACCTTCTCTGTTGTAACTAAGGATATTGCAGTAGCACAAGAAAGGTGAAGTCTACATATTGCATTGTGGCAAAACAATCTGTGTTTTAAGCACACGTGTTGTACTTTAGGGCTGGGAAATGCCAGGGACCTCACGATACGATATTATCATGATACTTGGGTGTGATGTGTTGCGATAGTGTTTTTAATTGATTAGCACAGCAAATAACACCACAGAGCTAGTGTGACGGCCACATTGTTTCCATCAAAAGTTAGTGGGGTATTTACTGCTGCTTGCTATCCACACCTCGTCAATCTGTCACTCAGCTCTTCGTCTGCTTCCTCAAATGCAACTATATTTTGCCCAGGTGTATTTCCCACTTAGTTTCTATTAACACTAGAAAAGTCTGGTCTCTTTGTACCCCCTCTTGAGGCCAATGAGGAGTCATTTTTACTCAACATTCTAATAGTAATAAATACATTTCATGTATGCTACGGGGAGAATAATATTTTGCTTGTGTTTATGAAGGTCTTGGGTAACATAAAAATAAAAAAAATCTAAACTACCATTTTCATTAGTTTTACTGTATGCTGTTTGTTGCCGTGTGCTCACTTGTGGAGCGCATGGAACATATTGACTTATTTGGCAATGGTAAGTGTTTTGGAAATCTCCAGAATATACTCTTTCTGATACTATATAAAATGTAACCGTTTTACCTGCATGTGATGTTTCGATTGACATGTCCTCTTAACTGCTTATAACACATTCTGTTTGTGATATCGAAATTCTAACATGCGTGTGTTAAATAGACTCAGGGAAAAGTCAAGGATGGTGGGGACAAAAAAAAAAGAGATTATAAATGTTACATTAATATTGGGTCAAAATGAGCCCTTTGGCCTTCATAGTGTTAAAAAAACATACTGTAGTTTTAATGAACCGCTAGCTTGGTCTAGTTGTTTATTATCGACCACCTTACAAGATCTAGCCAGTGGTTTGTTTACAGTAAAGCTAGATTATAGATGCTAGCCCTGACACCTTGTGGTGATCTTTTTGAACTGCACACAAGGATGGTACATAATATGAACTTTATTTTTTGTATTTTGCCATTAAATCAAATTAACCTTCAAATATTTCTTTCTACACACCCTCATGATTGTGGTATTTGCTAATAATGTCTCCTGTGTGTCATCCTTAAGTCCTACTTTCATTATGAGGGTAAGGCTAGCTACAGATTTCACACCAAATAATGTGATTTAACCAAAACGGGATTCTCAATGTTAGTGTCCAGTTGCAGGGGGTCCATTTTAATTTAGAAAATGCCCCCGTTATTAAATTTGTTTTTTGCTCCATGAAGTAATCCAACAATGTATACGCCGCAATCTTGTCTCTTTCAAATTCTCTCTAGGGTGGACCCACCGGTCTCAATGAAAGTGCTGCATTTCATGACACTCACCTGTCTCGTACAATGAGAATATTTGAAATAGACAAGATGCTGGTGTACACGTTGTTTACTTCATGGGGCAAATATGTATTTATTTTAGTAACAGAGCATTTTCTAAGTTAAAATGGGCCCCCTGCAACTGGACATGGACATTGAGACTCCTGTTTCCGTGAATTGAGAAAGATAATATCGCCAATACCAGGTTAGTTGAAAAATCTGACGTTTTGTATAGGCAAACCTGTAACTCCCAGTATAATGAATACCAACATTTTTGGGTTAAATCACATTATCTGGTGTTACAATCTGTAGCAGCTGGCGAAGTCAAATCTGTTATTCTTCCACACAGTTAGCCTCATAAAATGAAAAACCCACACTTATCTTTCCAGTATCAGCCTTTTTCTTTTTTTAATGAAGTTATCATCAAATGATTCCCACACACGTTACCTCAGATGTGAGTGCTTTTACTATGTCTAATATCATTTTAAATGGAGAAAACTGTTTACATTTAGTTGAGAAATGTGAGATTTTATTAGTCCTGTTTCAGTATAGAAATGACAAGGCACATGCATTGCACATGCCCACAAGGTCAATACTAATCCATCAGTTAAATGACCATAAACTTCACTTATCTTAAGTCAAAGAATCAACACTTTCATATTATATCACCACCTACAGTGTTCGGACCCCTTGAATTTTTCCACATTTTGTTACGTTAGTCTTATTCTTCTAAAGTGAATTAAATAAAGCAATTTCCTCATCAATCTACACACACTACCCCATAATGACAAAGCGAAAACAGGTTTTTATAATGTTTAGCAAATGTATTACACATAATAAAAAACATCGTATTTACGTAAGTACTCAGACCCTAGAAATTGAGCTCAGGTGCATCCTGTTTTCTTTGATCATCCTTGATGTTTCTACAACTTGGCGTCCACCTGTGGTCAATTCCAATTTATTGTACATATAATTTGGAAAGGCACACACCTGCCTACATAAGGTCCCACAGTGGATGTCAGAGCAAAAACCAAGCCATGAGATCTAAGGAATTGTCCGTAGAGCACCGAGACAGGATTGTGTCGACAGATTTGGGGAAGGGTACCAGGACACTTCTGCAGCATTGAAGGTCCCCAAGAACACAGTGGGAATGTTTTTCAGCGCAGGGACTGGGAGACTAGTCAGGATCAAGATGAACGGAGCAAGTAGGGAGAGATCCTTGATAAACCTGCTCCAGAGCGCTCAGGACCTTAGACTGGGAGCGAAGGTTCACTTTCCAACAGGACAACGATTCTAAGCACCCATCCAAGACAACACAGGAGGGGCTTCGAGACAAGTCTCTGAATGTTCTTCAGTGGCCCAGCCAGAGCCTGGACTTGAACCTGATCAAACATCTCTGGAGAGACCAGGAAATAGCTGTGCAGCAACGCTCCCTATCTAACCTGAGGATCTGCAGAGAAGAATGGTAGGAAGTCCCCAATTACAAGTGTGCCAAGCTTGTAGCGTCATACCCAAGAAGACTCAAGACTAATCGTTGCCCAAGGTGCTTCAACAAAGTACTGAGTAAAGGGTCTGAATACTTATGTAAATGTGATATTTCAGTTTATTCATTTGCAAACATTTCTAAACATTTCTTTTTTTGCTTTGGCATTGTGGGGTATTGTGTTTTAGATTGATGGGGAAATTATTTATTTGTATTTATTTACAAGAAAAAGTGGGCAGCTCTTGGGAACTGTGGGGGGGATATTGGCCTGGCGAAGGCTGGTGGCCTGGCGGTTGGGAGCTTTGACCGGTGGCTGATGGTTCGGGTCCTCGTTTTTGACCTTGTGGGAGATCTGCCTGCGTGACCTTGAGCAGGGCGTTGACCCTGGTTGGTTCTGTGTGTCGCTCTGGATGTGAGTCTGTTAGATGACTAATGTCATGTAGTTGTTGAGCGGCTTCATTGCAAGTATGTTTTAAATATTCTAAAATAAAAAAACATTTAGAAAAACTTACCGTGTGTCTTTACTATCCGTGCAGGCACTGCATTCCGCTGCCATTCTTCTTTGGGAAATCTAACTTTTTAATTTTGAAAAATTGATTCCTTCCCGGTCGTAAGGACGATCCTATCTCTGAATAATATGGTCAAATGCACATTTTGACCTTGAAAACAACTAGACTAAGTTAGCTAGCTGGTTACGGCCGTGATGGAACAGCTGTTTACACACCGGAAGTTCCTTGGTGTTCCAGGAATCACTTCTGCTGCTCCTCAAAGCAATTAAAAGGTGTACAGTTATGCTGCCATATCGTAGCCTTAGTTGCTGAAAAATAACACTTACTTTGACTGCTTGTCTGCCCCCCTGCTTTGACCATGTTTGCAATGGAAAAATAACATAGCTACTTAGACTACCTGTCTGTCTTGCTTGTGTTTGATATGCTGCTTTTAGCTTGCCTAAATAGTACTCCCTCCTGAAAAAACATGAAATCACTATATCGGGAAGAAGGGTCCAAGGAAAAGTTGGATCCCCAGCCTCTCCATTTCATTATTTTGCCTACAGCCTGTGCTGCAAATTTGTTTGTTCTGCGTATTTTGTCAAGCAGTGAAAAGGAATTTCCCTCGTGAGGTGACAACGTATGAATCTGACTCTCTCTCGCTCTCTCTCTCTCTCTCTCTTAGATGTCCCTGCGGCGGAGCAGGAGAAGCTGTTTGTCCAGAAGCTGCGTCAGTGCTGTGTTCTCTTTGACTTTTTGTCGGATCCTCTGAGCGACCTGAAATGGAAGGAAGTGAAGCGGGCTGCGCTCAGCGAGATGGTGGAGTACATCACCCACAACGGGAACGTCATCACAGAGCCCATCTACCCAGAGGTGGTGCACGTGGTCAGTAGACACACAGTGGACAAGGCCTTGCCTCATGCCCTTACAAATGCCTATCATGCTGTTTCCCTTCCATGCTGATTGTGTGGTGAACATAGGACTAGTCACAACAACATTGATTCTGTCCTCATAAACTTGCTATTAATGGTCACCAGAGACAACCCAGTGTTTCCCCTAGAGGTCTTGTCGGGTGTAGGTAGACCTATAAGCCCCTCATACAAACAAATATTTTGTGCATGGTTCTGTCTCTGGCTTTTATTGACGTCATAACCCTGCCATCCTCAAACAATCACAAAAGCTATAAACCATTTCAATCAATTCAACTGTCAAAAGCTTTCAAATCCCACAAAGTTTCCAAGTTACTTATTATAAAAATTTATTGTTGAGGTTGCCTGTGGCAGGTTATTTCAGTTCTAGTTAGATATTGTATTTTGGTTCCTGAGGCGTAGGGAATGGGACGTGCCTATCAGATGAACTATGTGAACCCAGGGTATGACAAAATACAATTGCTTTAAGGCATCTGCATGCTTCCCAGCCCAAACCGTTCAGAAGAGTGCGTTCATATATTATGGTGACGTTTTGGACTTCGGTGAAGTTTGGTGCCGACATCCTACGCTTTTTCGTCTGTGATTTGGTCAACAGTAGGGATTCTTCAGTCTTTGTTGTCATTCAACGAGAAACGACCTCGTTCTCATGCACATCTTTTCATTGAGAAATACTGCACCATGTAACATTAGTCAGATGTAAAATTGCGCGATTTAAAATCTACTTGGCAAAAAACGTCAAAATGAATGACATTTCTTGAGATTTCATAGATTAATGACTATTTTAAGGAAGTGTATACTGGCTACGGCGTCTCAGAATGGACAAACAGTACCTACTGCTATTTTTCTAGTTTCTCAAGCCAAGGTCTTTTAAGGGAGTATGTGAGCACACCCGTTCCGTTTGCCCAGCCGACTTCGGCTAGCTGCCAGCTGAATTGAAGCATACTGACGCCTTTACACTCACTGGACTTAAATCTTAGCGGTTAGCACTAGGCCTTTTATCTACCAGTATTAACTTGCTAGCTGTTATCAGCCACGGGCTACCACTGTGAGCTCAATCTGTTTCAGTCCACATAGTTGACAAAAATTCGAATTGGTGTTCGTCATCATGGGTTCACCTACCTCTAACAGATATAGCCTCCTCGTTGTCCCTTCAGTTCAGCCCTGGTTAGCAGGCCAGGCCGCCTACTAGCTGTAGCTGAGTGAATTAAATACTGGGTCTTTGGGGTAGTCTAAATGTAAATGAGTCCAGTGTGGACATGGCTGCAGATGTTAAGTGCTGCCTGCGTGCCTGTCAGCCAGCCAGGTCTGAATTAAAGCCTTTGATGTTTATCAAAGCAGGCCTTAATGCTACGCAGGAAACCGAGGATGATCGAGGTGCAAATTACCCCCTATTCTCCTGATCCTGTCTCTATTTGATCAGTGCAGTAGAAAATGCAAGGCTGCTGCCAAATCGGCATAACAATGTTCTTGGTTTACTTTAGTTCTCCCCTTCTTGCCCCTTCACTTTGAAGTGTTCACTGCTTTTAACATCAAAGTATGGAGAGAGATGGACGAAGCGCACTGTAAAAGGTGTTCTTTATGGTTATAATAGGCCACAACGGACGGCTCTTTGATAAGTGCGCTGTTGTTACAGACGTATCAGCTTCAGATTGGTAAAGCGTTCCATGTTCATGTGACTTGGTGGTCCATTAGACTGACAGTGACACACTCGGGGAAAATAAAAGGGGATCTCAGAACGTAAACATTGACAAGTGAGTGCACGCTAACCTCAGGCCTGCAAGGAGTGTGGCAGGATGTAGTCTTCTCTGAGAGGTGAGAAAAGGCTGTGAGATAAAGAAGCCTGCGTCTACTCTGACAGACGGAGTGATGAGAGATGTCTGCTGCTTATTCGTTGTGGGAGATGGAGAGACTGGTGAAAAGGAAGCAACTATCTAGGCTACTTGTTTTTTTTTTTTGACAGGGCTGGAGAGAGGAGAGGCCAGGTAAATGTCATCTTGACGGTCGTGTCATTCCTTCCTCCTCTCTAGTCTGTAGCAGTAGTGGTTTGTGCTTCATCTTTTGGCTGCGTTGACAAATGTTTTGAAATCTAAAAATTAGCACAAAAATGAACAGGAAGAAACAGGCTGATGGGTAATGAGGTCCGATGAATGTCTGTACCGTTATCTTCTATTTAGTTTGATACACATTAACCAAAATGTCCGTTTTCACGTTTGTGTGAAAGTGCCGGCGTTGGTTTGAAAGCTAATCTTTGACCCCTGTCGTGATTCGTTTTTTCAATAGCTCTGATGGTGGTAATGTGTGGCGTTCTGTGTAGTGACTTGTCTGTCTGTCTCTGTCCGTCAGTTTGCAGTGAACATGTTCAGGACGTTGCCTCCATCGTCCAACCCCACAGGGGCGGAGTTTGACCCGGAGGAGGATGAGCCCACGCTAGAGGCAGCGTGGCCACACCTACAGGTACACACACACACACACACACACACGTGAATGAACACACACTGTTTCATACCGCTGATGTGTACACCTCTGCTCCTCTTTCTCCAGCTCGTTTACGAGTTCTTCCTCCGGTTTCTAGAGTCTCCAGACTTTCAACCAAATGTAGCCAAGAAGTATATCGACCAGAAATTTGTGATGCAGGTAAGCACTGGTCCTTTCTCACTGGAAGTAAAGCAACATGGGATGTGAGGTTGTCTGTGTGGGACTGGCTGTGTGTGTGTTGTGAACAGGTGTTGTAAGGTCACTGTGTTGTCTCCACAGCTATTGGACCTGTTTGACAGTGAAGACCCTAGGGAAAGGGACTTTCTAAAGACCACTCTGCATCGCATCTACGGCAAGTTCCTGGGCCTGAGAGCGTACATCAGGAAACAGATAAATAACATATTTTATAGGTGAGTAAATAGCCCTAATACAGCAGATTAGTTATATGTTGAGTCGCATCATCATCGGAAACACTTGACATGAGTGGCAATGTTTTTAAATGACCATTTATTTCACTAGTCTGTTTCGCTTGGGTCTTTGGTCATTTTAATTGATAGAACTGTCATTTCTTTGCAGCTTCATTTATGAAACGGAACATCATAACGGAATAGCAGAGTTATTGGAAATATTAGGAAGGTATGTCAAATTGTAATTATTTCAAATAGTTTTTGCCTACGTTGTTTTGCCGATCTCCCTGTATTAGATTTGCTGATCACCACCCTTTTGTCTTTCTGTTTGCAGCATAATCAATGGGTTTGCCTTACCGTTGAAAGAGGAGCACAAGATGTTCCTGTTGAAGGTGTTGCTGCCTTTACACAAAGTCAAGTCCCTTAGTGTCTATCACCCACAGGTATAGCATCTAGACCCATTTCTGTTAAAGAAGCCGTAGGCCTACTTTAGAACAAAACCTTTTGATATAGGCCTACAGTGTTATAGGTTGGAATACACGTTCAGTCCAGTTGTAGTTAGCGTTGTTAACATGATAGTTGTAGCTAATATGCTCTTTTGTGTCTGTCTCTTTCTAGCTGGCATACTGCGTGGTGCAGTTTCTAGAGAAGGACAGCACCCTCACAGAACCGGTAAGACATCTTCCAGTTCGCTGGGCAAAAAACACCAGTGCTGGTTCAGTGTTCATGTGCAAATCATCTCCATAGGCAGTGATGGCTCTGTTAAAGTACTGGCCAAAGACCAACAGCTCTGTGTGTGACTAGTTAGTACAGTGTTAAAGTATGGCTCTACTCTTCTCTCCTACAGACAGTGATGGCTCTGTTGAAGTACTGGCCAAAGACCCACAGTCCAAAGGAGGTGATGTTCCTCAACGAGCTGGAGGAGATTTTGGACGTCATCGAACCCTCTGAGTTTGTCAAGGTCATGGAGCCCCTCTTCAGACAGCTGGCCAAGTGTGTGTCCAGCCCACACTTCCAGGTGTGTTATGTTGTTTGCTCAGGTAGTGTGTGTTGTGTGTTGCGTGCTTGTGTGTGTGTATGCTAAGACGTTACCTGACCAAGCATTCCTCGTGTGTCAGGTGGCAGAGAGAGCGCTGTACTACTGGAACAACGAGTACATCATGAGTCTGATCAGTGACAATGCCGCCAGAATCCTCCCTATCATGTTCCCCTCGCTCTACCGCAACTCCAAGACCCACTGGAACAAGTGAGTCACTCTGCTAACAACTAACTACCACTATGGAGCTGCCTCTCTTTCTGCTTATCGGTTTTCCGCCCTATTATAAGGAAGTTAACAACCGTATGTTTTATTGTTATGCATTCCTGGGTTCATATGAATTTGTGTGTGCGTGTCTCTCTGCATGTCTGTGTGTACAGGACGATCCACGGTCTGATCTACAACGCCCTGAAGCTCTTCATGGAGATGAACCAGAAGCTATTCGACGACTGCACACAGCAGTTCCGAGCAGAGAAGAACAAGTAAGAAGCCTTAAACTTACAACGTTCACCCACGTGTTGCCCATGACTCTGAAATGACTGTTCCCCTGTCGTCGTGTGTGCGCAGAGAGAAGGCCAAGTGGAAAGAGCGAGAAGAAGCGTGGGTGAAGATCGAGAATCTGGCCAAGTCCAACCCTCAGGTGAGCACGCATCGTCACTATTCGTCTCTGTGCGGGCGTGTTACTCCAGCCCCGGTGTCTCTTCCCCTCTCAACCCAGTAGTACAGCACCTAGTCCCCCATCTCAGGACAGAACAGCCCAGGCAGCAACAGATAAATGGATGTACGCTATGGCTGTACTCTGTGTATTGCTCAGAACCCAACAACAACCTAGCAGAACTGGACACACAGCTATCATATATTTTGACCAAATTATCTAAAAAGGTATATTTATTATTTTTGGTTCTGGGAGTCCTTCACTTCTTTCTCTTGCTGGGTTTACTTCCTGGTGTCTCATTATAATCCTCCCCCCTTTCTCTCTCCATGTTTAGTTCCTGGTGTACGTGGACCCGTCAGGCCTGGGTAGTCCCATGGACACAGACGGACCAATGATAGAGGACTTCAACATGCTGAAGAAGACTATAGAGGTAGAGGCCACACAGGTACTGTGGGTGTGGGACTGTGTGTGTTCCTTTCCGCTGACCACCTCCATGCTGTCGTGTGTTCACGTGAACGTCCAGAGCAGTGTCTTCCTCACTGTGTGAAATGTAGCACCAGTGTGACATTAGTAGAACTAATCTTGTGGGTCCTCTCACATCTTGTTGCAGTTTTTAAATAGGTGGAGAGACAGACGTGTGTATGAACAGGAGCAGGGTAGCATGTGCCCTGGTCAAAAGTATTTCACCACTTGGGGAATAATGTGCAATTTGGGATGTAGTCTAGGTTGTAGCTGAAGAACAGATTCAGGGAGAGGGCGGTGAGTGCCGCACTTATTGACAGGATCAGATATAGGCAGACTCACATTTCAAAGGCAGCGGAGAGCTGACATTAATTAATAAACACCGTACTGTAGTGTACACCCTACAGCAGTTGTTTTCAACCTGTGTTCCGCAGGGGTACTGCAAGTGGTATACAAATTATTATATAAAAAAAATAAAAATAATAATAAAGGTTTTTCTTCCAAAAAATATGTTTGGAGTATTAATAATATTATAAGCTTTTTTTACATAACTTATCACAATGCACATTTGTTTACTACAATAATAATAGGCCTTTAATTTGTTACATTCAATGCAAATATTTACAAAATATGCCTGCCAAGACATTTCATGTAAAAAAATATATATGTTGACTCGTCAAATGATTGTCCTCGAGAGCTTTTGACAGTGATTTTGTGGTCCCTGGAAAAGGTTGAGAACCGCTGCCCTACAACGCACAGCATAGTGTACACTTCCTACTAGACTACTACATGTCTAGGAGGGTTTAGTGATCACTGATGGATTGGGCTGAGTTGGTGATACAGAATGAAAAACTACTACATGTCTAGGAGGGTTTAGTGATCACTGATGGATTGGGCTGAGTTGGTGATACAGTATGAATCACTGAGTTGAGATCTCGTCAAGACGTGATGGACCTAGTGAAACGTGCTATTAGAATTTTAGCGCCACTGAAGAGTTAAGGACTAGAGAACGTTTGTTTTGAGGGGGTGAACTCACTCTCTGTGTAACCGTTCCCTTGTCTCTTGGTGCAGAGGAACCAGTATGGTTGTGTGACCAGTCCAATGCTTTGATTACACCAGGCACCATCTCTAACGATAAACTGCTGGAGATAATTTGTTTTTCAATGGGGGGAGACACAAGGATACATTCAGCAACTTAACGGTTGATGACTATGAGTCCCATGTTTATGTAAATTAGCAGCAACCAATAACCAATCGGGGGAGGGTCTCGTTAGCTAGCTTCCGCACTGTGCTGGATAGGCCAACAGCCAACGTGAAGTTGTGCATGCTATTTGGAAAATACACCCAAAAATGGGAGCGCTTGGCAATTTCTTACTATTTTGTAGCTTTTGGTATGACTGGACTATGCTTAACTGTTCTCTCTCTGTTCCTGCCTGTCCCTGATAGCTCCAGAGGAATGAGCGTAAGGAGCGTCCGCTGGTCAGGAGGAAGTCTGAGCTGCCTCAAGACATTTCCACCGTCAATGCCCTGGAGACGCACCGGAGGGCCGAGGACATGGTCACACCACACGACGGCCACTAGAGACCACACACAGTACAGTCCGATTCACACTGACAGTTCGATGCACACTGACAGTCCGATACGGACGGAAGGACATGACGGACGGACCAGCACAGAAGAGAACAGAATGACCTGGAGCTCAAACCAAATCAGCACAACTCTACTTAGCCCAGTCCAACTTTGACAATTGATCCCCAGCCCAGTCCTCTCCAGCCCTGCGCACAGATGTCAATGGCACAGGACGTTATGGCATGACCAAACATGACATTGTTTCCCTCGCCTCACCTCCCTATCCCTCTGTCCTGCTCTCGCTGTCTTGTAAAAGCGCTTTAGGGTGCAGTGGTGCCCCCTTCTGGTAATTTCTCTCAGGTTTTCTTTTCTTGTTTTTGTTTGTTTCTGTTCTTTTTCTCTCATTAATGATGTCATGTGCTTTGGCAATCGGACTGGCGAACAGACATGTATTACAGGCGCATGCTGTACGTAATGGGCGGAGGAAGAAGCAGCTTGGTTGAGGACCACTTTTTATTTTCTTCCCATCTCTCTCTACTTGAGCATAGAAAGGAAAGCGCCGTACTTCTTCCTCAGAGCCCCATTACAGCTGCTTTTGTCATGAGCTTTACCCTTCTCTCTCTGTGTGCATTTTTCTTTGTTCTGCTATGATTTGATAGGAGGAGAAGCAAGGGGGACAGTCGGCGGACTGTCTGTTGGTTAACAGACGTTGTTGTAATGAAGTTGTGGGGATTTAAATGTGCTTGCCTGAGGAAGGTTGAATGCTGAGGGACAGGAAGGGGTTCTTCTGTCCTCCACTGGACATATGCTGGTCTGTACAAACATAGTTTGGTGCCAACTTCACTTTCTTTCTTTTTTTATCTGAATGATATTGTAGGCAATAAGTTGACCCAGGTTGCCGTGTGTTTGGATTGTTCACACAATGGTCAATGGTTTTCTGGATCCATTGGAGTTTAGTGTCCGTGTAAAAACAAAAGACACATACTCTGTCTGTGCACTTCACGATCCCCATCAGTCTTTCAGTCTTCATTAATATTGATCAATGTTATCCAACTCCTGTCATGTTATTGATGTGAAAACTCCAAGGTCTAATTTTGTAGTTCTGTGTTTAGACTCCCATTTTGAGTTTTAGTGTGTGAGTGGGACAAGAGGAACTGAACTGGGCTACACACAGAGGAATAGTCATCGCTGGTTTTTCTACTCTTCATAACCAAAACCCCTTTCTTTCTGATGTTGCTGTTATGTGTTAGCAAGTAGTAGGCTAGTTCAGTCATATAAAGACCATTCTGTCTGGAGAAACCGAGTCGAATTTGAACACAAGCCTTTCTTTTCATAGTGCCTTTATTGTACATGGGGGACATCGGCTAAACTGGGAAATATTAGAAGAGTAACGTTATTTGAAGGCCAAACCATGTTAAATTTATAATTAGCTTCTAAACAGACCAGAGAGAGAGACGTCGAAACACACACTGCCCCAGAGTATTCTATATTTATTTACATCCGTGTCGAGTGTAAAACGCATACGAGCTGTTTAGCGTCAGTTACATGCCTTGTTAAATCTACAAAGCTGATGATGATGGTGGTTGTCAAGCTAGAGAGGAGTGGAGTAGCCCCAATGACTTTACATGGAAGGACTTCCTGATTTTTAAAACATGAACAATAAAAATATCCAAAATGAGTCAGTCATGCTGTGTGGTCTGCTCGGTTCTGTCAGTCCCTCTGTGTGCCTGATAAATAACGCATATAGAAGGATGCTTCCCAATTAACCTCTCATTCCCCGTTCCATTTAGGATCTATCCCAAATGGCAACTTATTCCCCTAGAGCCCTATAGACCTTGATCAAAAGTAGTGCACTATATAGGAAATAGTGGAAAATAGTGGAAATAAGGTCTATTCCTTTGGCTGCAAAAACTCTGATGTTCAAATTGAATGTGCAAATTGTAAATATACTACAATTACTACCATGATCACGTTTTGCGGTTTCTTTTTCGTTTCTTTTTTAAGGAATAACATTCACCAATTTATGCCATCCCCTTCCACTCCCAACTATTTTGCTGTACAATTACTAAAAGGAAGTCTAGAGTGCTTTATAGATGGCACAAACAACTGGATGGCTCCAGGGTTGTGATCAATTTACTTACAATTTCATAGATTAAGTAAGTAAACTTAAATTCCAATTCATTGCTTCTCAAAGAGGAGAATTGGCTCCTCAGTTGACTTCCTGAATTGACAAATTAGAATGGATCCCAACCCTGCCTGTTCCAATCTCCTGAGAACAGAGGACTTCACTTTGGTGACTGTTCTTCATCAAATGGCTTTAATATTATAGTTTCTTTGGAGCCCTCTTATTTTACATAAGCAATTTTTTTATTTCAAAAGAATAATACTACAAGTGTCCTTTTAGTAGACATCCTGTACTAAATGGCTTAATCTACTATTGTACATATAATGTACTTTATTTGATGTTCTGTGTATTATTAAATGGTAGATGCCCCTGTGTACATACAGGAAACAAAGGTTATTAGCTACTGCAGACAGTTTGGATGTGGCACAGACTACAATACGTGACTATTTTGCATTTAGAGCAGTTAAGAATTAGAATTATAATATTTTTTTATCGCTTTGTAATTAAACATTTTGTTTTACAGCATTTAAAAAATGTGAAGAGATCCTACATTAGTATTTTGTGAGCGCTTTTATAAAAAAAAACAGCTGTGTACATCAACATATATATGGTAAATAAAGAATGTGTTTTTTTATATTTTCATCCAACAACAGCCATTGAGTGCTTTCATGATTTGCCTCATTCTTCCTTGACTAGCCTTGGAAGCCCACGAGATGAGATCAGAAAGGATGGCCGCGGGAGACTCTTATTTAGTTCTGTATCCGTGGACACGGATCACTTAACAAGGTTTCAGTCTCAAATCTCCATCACTCAGAATCTGGAGATGACCTTTTTTAATACATCTCTATACCACAGCACATTAACCCTGAGAGAATATTTACAAGTCAAACACCAGACTTGTTTTTATTGGCTCTGTCCCAAGCCTACCATTTAGAATGAGCCCATGGGTAGGATTTTAGCCTGCAGTCATGATGCGTTGTATGAGATATTTCATTTAACCTTTGTTTAGGTAGGCAAAGTCAGTTGAGAACAAATTCTTATATACAATGACGGCCTGGCAAAAGGCCTCTTGCTGGGATTAAAAATGTATTAAATAAATAATATAGGACATAACACATATCCCGACAAGTGAGACAACACTACGTAGAGACCTAAGATGACAACATAGCATGGCAGCAACAGTTATTAGTATTTGACACCCTTAGTGTCTTATAATCAAATGCATGGGTGTGTATTCTGTACGAGGATATTGGAATGTAGGCAATTATTCTCACGTTAAAAAAAATATATACATTTGTTGCACCACCTACAATTTCCGGAAGCAAGCAAGCATTTTCCTAGCTTTGAAACGGGGCCCAGGATCAAGCTGCTAGACTAGAGATTCCTACTGTAACCCTCTGCTACCATCTTATGGTTTAAAACGGTCACTTTAACACTGAGCTCCGGAAATCAAATACTTAAGCTTTAGATCATAGTGAACTCACTGAACCAGTGACATTCTGAAGCGATTTGCTAGTCTGCCATTTGGTGTACTAGACAAGGGGCCAGTTGCATAAAACTGATTCAGTGGAGCAGACAGGGAGGGCCTTGTTATTGTATTGACATACTAGACTCATTTCAGTTAGCCTGTTGCGTGAATGGGATGACCTATTGACTGTTAGAGGACTTAGTCAAAGTCTGGGGACTACACAACTGAATAAGACCTGGGTACAACCAAATACTCTCGAGATTAGTCCAGATTAAAGAGTTCACTCACATTGGGTAAGAGGTCTCTGTTCACGAGATTATGTAGGATGTGGTCAATCAGGCTCCCTTCCATTGTCCATAGCATACCACTTATTGTGTATTTGATACACAGTGAACAATGGACATTTGTCACCCAGCCCAGGATTTGTACCGGCAACCTTTTGCCTACAGGTCTGCCTCCTTAGCCTTTGGGCTAGTGTGGCTATGTGACCAGAACCTCAGAACACCATAACCTTGAGGCAAAACCTCTACCTCTTAGCTGTTATTGACCAATTTAACCTCATAGATGAGGTAAGTGTAGGCTATTTCTGTGCTGTGTTGTCCCTGTGCACTCTCAGTAGTGGTGCAGTGAGACAATTGGCTACACGGTGCCAGCTCCTGACTTAATTGGTTGTTCTAGGGTCATGCAGTTCCCCAGCCCCTTAGAGAGCAGACCGGGCTGACTGTCGTGTGGCGGACGCTACCTCTACGCACACTGTGTCGAGCACATCTGCTGAGCCCTGCTCTGCTCCCACACCATCCAGCCATCCAACAGACCAACACACTCAGGGAATCATGTATATAATTATTATGCTCATTCAAACCCATGATCATTATCAGGAGGATAATAATAATAGTGATGGTTGTGATTGACATAGTCATTTTTGTGTTCTGGCCTTGGTATTGTGGAGGTGATGCCTCGTGTGTGTGTGTGTGTGTGTGTGTGTGTGTGCGTGTAGAGCCGTCGTCGAAAGACAGTGTGGATCACTCCCTGTAAGAACAACCTTAGGCATAGGCAAACAAATCGTTGTAGGTTAGCAGGGAAAAAGGAATCGGTGGTCAACTTCTAAGAACTATTCATCTGTGTCATAATCATTCATGTACGTAAGTGAATTGTGTCCCCGTTTTCACCCTTATTTGAGGTGTTTATTATGAACAAATAATTAGCTTTATCATCAACACATTGCTTCCCATTTATCCCAAAACATATGTGCTTTGAGGAAACTGAGATGTAGAAAATAACTAAATAAACTGGTTGTCTAATGGTTCTCTTTCTCTCTCCCTCCCCCGTGGTTACCCTCTTTCCTCTCTCGCTCTCTCCCCCTGTAGGTACCCTCCCTCTTTCCTCCCTCGCTCTCTCTTTCTTTCTTCATCTCTGTCTCTCAGACGAGGTCGTTTAAGACGCTGAATGTTTTTGCCGACAGCTGTAGCGTTTTGTTTAGGCTACCAGAGATTTTCAGAGAGGATCATGTACTAGTTATGTGCCTGTTCTCCTGTATACCTCCCTCTACCTCCAGTGTTAGATCTTACGGCTGCGGCGCTAACCCAGGTCTCTGTATACAAAGACATTTTGTCACGACGGGATGGTGTCAGCTCCTATTGCCATGGAAACATGGCTTGGAACTTTTAAGCGTCGACTCCATTGTGATTGCGTCCAATCATATTTTAGGAAGAGCATTTGACAGTGAGCATTACTTTCGTTGCAATTGCTCTGTGTGTGTGTGTGTGTGTGTGTGTTACTCCCCCGCATCTCCATGACTCAGCACCCCTCTCCAGCAGTCTGTGGATGAATGGGATAGGGAAGGGGGACGGAGGGGGCCAGCTACCAAGGAAGGAGCTACTGAGAATCAGGAAACTGACTCACACTGCCCTGTAGGTCTGGAACGGTAGTGATGTGACTCCCTCTTGTTTAATTCTCTGTCTTCAGCTGTGCTGCTTCTTAGAGAGGGATGTGCTTGTTTTCCCTTACTTACTTTCTGTCTGTTCCCTCAGTCATCATGGGACCATGCGATCCATTCACCACCAAAACAGCTCTCTCTGTGGTCAGCACACTGACTGGAGTGGTGTGGCATGGAGCAGGGAGGGTGAGAGATGGGCACACAGACGGAAGGAAACGGGGAAGAGAGGGATGGAAAAGGGAAGAATAAGAAGGAGATAAAGTGAGGGAAAGGGGGATATCTAGTCAGTTGTACAACTGAATACATTCAACTGAAATGTGTCTTCCGCATTTAACCCAACCCCTCTGAATCTGAGAGGTGTGGAGGGCTGCCTTAATCAACATGCATGTCTTCGAGAGGTGAACAGTTATGACACTGATAGGGGCGTGAATTGATCAACCCAGAGAGGAAGTGGGGGGGGAGTGGTAGAGCAATAGAAAGATATAAGGAGAGGGAGAGTGTAAATGAGTGGCTTAAGGGGCATATCTAGTTTAGGATTTGCTACCTGTGGTGCTCTTGCTTTAATAATAACCATCCTTACTGGTGCAGGAGCAAGGTCCTGCGTGTCTCTCAGCTGAGGGGTTATATTTGTAGCCTCCACTTCATGAAACACACTTTTAATTGACCCTGAAGAAAACAATGAAAAGAAAGAGGGAGCGAGGTGGAGCGAATGAGAGAGAGTGAGCGGCAGCATCGACTTAATATGAGCTTCAACAGAGTGAGTGGAGTCGAGCCAACGTCCCTCTCTCACCCTGTCCGAGGCCACAACAGGACAGCAACCTCCAGTCTACATGTAGATAACATTACACAAGATGTCTGCTGAAGCCTCTGAAGTCAGTCACGCCTTATCATAGCTTCAAAGTCTCCTTCTTTGTCTCCGTATTGAATAAAAGAGGCTGTAAATTCGGAAATAGGCTTCAAAGGGTTATTCAGACTGAGACTTCAGTAGCCTATTTCAATGAACTATGCATTCAACAAATAAATGCATTTCCTGCTGAAACCCCCAGTATAGACCAACCTACATTTCAAGCTGCTCTAGCTGGTTAGGCTGGCCGACCAGCTGTTCAAGCTAGTGATGCTGGTGACTAGCTCATGCTGGTATGCTGGTGATGCTTGGTATGCTAGACCATGCTGGTCTAGCTGGTCAAGATGGTCTGGCAAAACCACACCCATCATATTTCCCAGCATGCTCTATTGCTGTTTGATTTACAATTGTTTGTTTCAACGTCTGGTTTGTTTGTTTTTGCATGTGCATTGATTGATTCATTAATCTTATCATACACAAAGATGAATACCATACATTTTTATAAACTAATCCAATCTGTTCGTTGGACTTATTGCACCTGTTACTGAAATGGTTGTTCCAGTTCAGATGGTTTAGGAAGTCTATGACCCTGGCAGTCATTCTGAATGCAGATTGTGGGTGAATAAAAGTTCCAGTTGTTGGATATCCCCACTTTGGCTGGATTCCTATAGGAAGTAAACATCACTTTGCAAGCCAGTGGAAGGTACCCTAGCAGAGTGTTGGGCCAGTAACTGAAATCCCTGAGCCGACAAGGTGAAAAATCTGTTGATGTGCCCTTGAGCAAGGCACTTAACCCTAATTGCTCCTGGGTCGCTGTTGATAATGGCTGACCCTGGCCGTGACCTCACTCTCAGAGGGGGCCTCAGGGAAAGAAGGGATACTCAAAAAAACACATTTTCAATTCACACATGCGTATAATACACACTTGTACATAAAATAGGACAAATATAAGCACTCTAAATGATTTCTTATTATAATGTGACTTGCAGGCCAGATGTGGCCACTGTATTAGAGAAAAACTAGGCCTTTAAAGTAAGGCTGTATGTAATTTATTGTCCTAAATAATTAAGCACTTCGATGCTGGTTTTGCTGGTGGCGAGCATATGTTTGTATGCTGGTGACCAGTGTCCAAAACACAGTGAACATTTTGGTGAGCTACAGTATCAATTCAGTATGTTAAAGTGGGTGTAGTTACTCCTGACAGGTTTTTATACTAGGAACAGATAGTTGGGGATGTTTTGTTCTGTCCTGAACGGAGGGTTACATTGCTATTAATGCGTCGCGAATGAGGTCATTGTGAAGGCCACACAGAGAAAGGACAATAGATGGAAAGCAGAGAGTCCATGGGGTTGGGGTCCATGGGGTTGGGGTCTCTGAGAGGCCAGCACAGTTCATTGGTTTATGAATCTGCTGTTAAGTGTTATGATGGTGCTCTATGAACTTGGTTTGAACTCACTCAGAGTTCACTCTAGTCATAATAATAGAAATTGGCCGGTGACAGGCTAGACTTGCAGTTCACACCTCCCCTTTCCCTACAGAATAAGAGTGATACTTGGCTCGGAAAAGAAAAAAAGACAGCTCGACAATGTTCTAGTCTAGTTCTTGAAAATAATAGAAGGCATCTTTTCCTCCCCACAGTCTTGGAAGTGATTACTTGGAAATGTTTACTGATCAGAGCTGACTGGGTAATGAAATGTCGTGGCATCTTGGCTATCTAATTGTGTTCTCTAACTATCCAAGAAAGGAAGGGAGAAGCATGTCTATAGTATTAGAACAGGCTCATTGTCTAAAACTGCTCTGTAATACCCATTGGATGTTGACTTTGTACATTGTAATTACAAAGTAATAAGGCATACAACTTTGACAAAGTACAGTTATTAGTGACTATGCTGTTTTTGTTAGGAAATCTCTTGCTTCTTAATAAGAGAAGATGTGACTTCCACGAACTCATGTCTTCTAGGAGCAGAGAGGTCTTCTGTGAATGGTGGATATTTTCTTGCTGAACTCTTGCCCAGGAACTGTCTTAAAGATTTGTTCCAAGAGCTGTATTTTGTGCTGGAGTGGGAGCCAGGAGGGTGGGGGGAGTATGTTTAAAACTTGAGTGCTGAGAGTTCATCTGAGGTAAGGCGAGGTGAGAGGAGGGGAGACGACTTGATCTGAGTTGAACTGATAAGGCGGGACAGGCAGTGCATTTTGTGTGTGTGTTTGTGAAGTGGATAAAGCTGTGTTGGTATCCTCAGCCGTAATCCAATCAACAGGGATGCTGGGACCGCTGTCTGTCAGGATATGACAGAGTTACAACAGGACACTCTGCTGCTGTCACCCGCAGTAGCAGAACACACATGCACAAGCACACACACACACACACACACACACACACACACACACACACACACACACACACACACACACACACACACACACACACACACACACACACACACACACACACACACACACACACACACACACACACACACACACACACACACACAAAATAATGAATCGAAAATGTTTACTGATCAGAGCTGACTGGGTTAATGAGTGATGGGCATTCCAGGTATTTTTGGTGAGCCAGATCTTTTGGCTCCGTTCACCAAAATGAGCCGTTAATTTGGCTCCTAAAAAAGCTCAATGGGGTTAAAACGGATGAAAAATCATGAAAAATAGCACATTTCTAATGTAAAGCATGAAAGATTGACTACCCTTATGTCAGATTGTGACATGTGAGTTCCAATACATTTTACCTGACAAAATTTGTTTGCTTGTGACAAGAAAAAAAGTTATTATTTTACACACTGCAAAAAATTGATAATGGACCAGAATGAGGCTCTCTCCTCAGTACTTATTGTTCCTGTAGTGAGGAAATGCAATCTTCAGATAATGTTTTTATAACACACACCCACACCCACACCCAGGGACTATGCTATTGTCCACCAGAGTCAAATGGGAACAACAACAACACCCTCTTTGTGTGAGAGTCTGAGGGACAGGTAAGTGTGTGTCTTGCTGCCCCTGCAGCTGTACTGTATAAGGGCCAAAGGTACATTCAGACCACACTGGAAAACCACAGGTAGCCAAGACCACACTCTGACTGTCAGGAACAGGAGTGGGCAATCTTACTCTGCCAGTGTGTGTGCGTGTGGGTCCAGGCTTTTGTTCCAGCCAAGCTGTAACACACCTGATTATATTACTCAAAGCCTTGATTAAAGACTATGATAAGTTGATTCGAAGAATCCGGTGTGTGTCTGCTTGGATCGAGCATTTGTACATTTCAGTAAGAAGAATTACACGTAGACTGATGAGTATTTGTAACAGCCAAGTGCAACATCTCTAAGGTGCATTGACAAATACATGATATTTCCAGCATGATGATGAACTAATTATCAATTTGATACAATGACATTTTATTTCAGACACCAAAAGATCCGGCATTGGGGTGGAACGAGATTGAGAAGACAGCCCAGAACAGGGAGCGATGGAGAGGAGTTGATTGATTGCCTATGGTACCTATGAGCCTACGTATTAAGTAAGTAAGGCATTTTATCACAGTTTTTACCATCCAATTGATCAAGATGATCACACTATTGGTAAACGTGCTTCATTGTTAAGCTGTTTGAGCAGACAATGAACTTGACAGATCTTCCATAATGAATGTCTTTGATGTGTTAAATAAAGGGAATAATGGATAAATGACCATTTTGCCAGGCTCACACTGAAACTACTTTGAATCATTCATTGTTCTTAGAAGTACAGTATCAATGCAATTAATTTTGGTCTTCCCTCTGTCAGTTAATTTATCAATTTATTAAATGCAGATGAAATCCAAGATGCCTCCGACTTGCAATAATCTGTCAATCCCAGGGTGTTTCTTCTGTGTTGAACAGAACATATTCTCCTGATTAATATTGCAACAAGCTATCTCTCCATCTCTCTCTCTCTCAATTTCTCCTGGGGGGATGCAGTCAAAAAATTGAGTGGCCACATGACATCAGGGGTGTAACCTCTGGCGACAGGTTCAGATGTTCAGCTGTGAGCCATGGTTACAGTTCCTTCAGAAAGTTTTCACACTCCTTGACTTGTTTTGTGTTGTTGTGTTACAGCCTGAATTTAAAATGGATTCATTTGAGATGTTGTGTCACTGGGTTTAAAGGCTGCGATAGGAGAAAACAGAGGAGGGATCAACAACATTGTAGTTTCTCCACAATACTAACTAAATGACTGAATGAAAAGAAGAAAGCCTGTACAGAATACAAATATTCCAAAACATGCATCCTGTTTGCAATAAGGCATTAAAGTAAAACTGCAAAAAATATGGCAAAGAAATGTACTTTATGTCTTGAATACAAAGCGTTATGTTTGGGGAAAATCCAACACAACACATCACTGAGTAACACTCTTCATATTTTCAAGCATGATGGTGGGTGCATCATGTTAAGGGTATGTTATCGGTAAGAACTAGGGAGTTCTTTTTTTAATAAAAAGAAACGGAATACAGATAAGCACAGGCAAAATCCGAGAGGAAAACCTGGTTCAGTCTGCTTTCCAACAGACGCTGGGAGACAAATTCACCTTTCAGCAAGACAATAACCTAAAACACAAGGCCGAATATACACTGGAGCTTCAATGTTCCTGAGTGGCCTAGTTACAGTTTTGACTTCTTGAATCGGCTTGAAAATATATGGCGAGACCTGAAAATGGCTGTCTAGCAATGATCAATAACCAAATTGACAGGGCTTGGAGAAATTTAAAAAGAATAATGTACAAATATTGTACAATCCGGGTGTGCTAAGTTCTTAGAGACTTTCCCAGAAAGACTCACAGCTGTAGTTGCTGCCAAACGGGATTCTAACATGTACTGACTCAGGGGTGTGAATACTTATGTATATGAGATATTTATTTATTTGATTTTCAATACATTTGCTAACATTTCTAAGAACATTTTGTCATTAAGTAGGTCATCATTGTAAATAAGAATTTGTTCTTAACTGATTTGCCTAGCTAAATAAAGGTTAAATAAAATAAATACATAAAATATAATGATGGGGTGTGTAGATGGGTGAGAGAAAAATATTGAATAAATGTTTAGTTCAGGCTGTAACACAACAAAATGTGGGGGTGTATGTATAGGGGTATGTATACTTTTTGAAGGCACTGAATGTCATTAACACCAGACAGGAGAAGTTTAGGGTCCATGGCGGGCTATTGGAACAGAGACTGTAACTTTCAGATTGATTTTGTGATATCCACAGATTGATTCTGTTGTGACGCGTTATCACTTCCCTGTGGCTTAAACTCTAAAGAGAAAAGCCGACCAGAGACTCAGAGTTCCTGCATAATGTCTTGAAGACCTGGACATGTGTGTGTGTGTGTGTGTGTGTGTGTGTGTGTGTGTGTGTGTGTGTGTGTGTGTGTGTGTGTGTGTGTGTGTGTGTGTGTGTGTGTGTGTGTGTGTGTGTGTGTGTGTGTGTGTGTGTGTGTGTGTGTGTGTGTGTGTGTGTGTGTGTGTGTGTGTGTGTGTGTGTGTGCGGTAAATTTCCATTGTGTGTCCAATTTCCGTTGTGTGAAGACCAATTTTCAAATGTGACAAGTGGACAATAACATTATATTGAATTGTATTGTATTGTAGACTCTGCCAACAGCTGTGGCTGTGATTTATATCTCCTAGTACTACATAGGGTCAGTCGTATGAGGCCAGAGGCTCTAACATTCATGTAACATGAGACTATTTCGAGGCCAGGCCCACGCGTAGCACAAAGCCTTGACAATCAAACTCTCTCAACCCCACCTCCCTCCTACACACACACACACACACACACACACACACACACACACACACACACACACACACACACACACACACACACACACACACACACACACACACACACACACACACACACACACACACACACACACACACACACACACACACACACACACACACACACACACACAAATAGTTAAACACGTCCACAGACACACACACACACAAGCTGATTGGTGGTATTACAGTTGAAGTCGGAAGTTTATATACACTTAGGTTGGAGTCATTAAAACTCATTTTTAAACCACTCCACACATTTCTTGTTAACAAACTATAGTTTTGGCAAGTCGGTTAGGACATCTACTTTGTGCATGACACAAGTCATTTTTCCAACAATTGTTTACAGACAGATTATTTCACTTATAATTCACTGTATCACAATTTCAGTGGGTCAGAAGTCAACATACACTAAGTTGACTGTGCCTTTAAACAGCTTAGAATATTCCCCAAAATTATGGCATGGCTTTAGAAGCAAGGAGGCCTACAAACCTGACTCAGTTACACCAGCTCTGTCAGGAGGAATGGGCCAAAATTCACCCAACTTATTGAGGGAAGCTTGTGGAAGGCTACCCGAAATGTTTGACCCAAGTTAAACAATTTAAAGGAAATGCTACCAAATACTAATTGAGTGTATGTAAACTTCTGACCCACTGGGAATATGAATAAAAGCTGAAATAAATCATTCTCTCTACTATTATTCTGACATTTCACATTCTTAAAATATAGTGGTGACTGACTGACCTAATACAGGGAATTTTTACTAGGATTAAATGTCAGGAATTGTGAAAAACTGAGTTTAAATGTATTTGGCTAAGGTGTATGTAAACCTCCTACTTCAACTGTAGGTAGATGAGTGTACTGTATGTTGACAGCTAGCCAGGGCTCTAACACCACCCCACGTCAGAGGTACTGGGCCAAGCGTCATACGGGGACACCATGATTCGCAGGAGAGTCCCTGGGATACGCAGGGAAGGGGTAAGAGAGGGAAGGAAATGGGGGAGGGGGACAGTCTGTGTTGGGTGGAATGCTATTCTCAATGGGCACTTGCAGATGGCCAGACAGACAGGTCTTGGTTGTGTAGTAGATGACTGCTAATCATAACTAGCTACGCATCGCAGTCTGACTGTTTATTTTGGTATGACTGATGCTGTTGTCAAGACAAGTCCTACCTGTTGTTTTTACCTGGAAACTGTGGAGCGTAGGCCCTATTCTATATTGCAGTTAGTCACTGACCTCACTCATTATGAACCAGAGGATGAGGGGAGAAACAGTGGTTAGGAGATCTATAAAAGTCCATGTTAGATTAAACACACTCTAAAATGATGCTTCATTAAGATAAATGCTTATGGAGAGTCAATCAGTCATTCCTTCTTTCTCTTTCCTGCATGAGCATTACTATTAAGGCTATAGATTATTCTTCCTTTAGAAATATATATATATATATATATATATATATATATATATTGTACATGTAATAAGTGATATGATTCTGTTTCAGTGACAAGCCAGAGTGTAAAAGCTAGGAGGTAGAGTTTTAACTGTATGTACCTGAGTCCGTTTTGAGTGGAGAGGAGAGGAGAGGAAAGGCATCCGCAAGACACTGTGTGATCTAAAGATGGATTGATCTCATAGCAACCGCGTCGCCATGGCAATCCGGGATACAGATTCCACGCTGAGGTGACCTGACGAGTGATTGGATGCTACATAACCCAAAAAACTGACGACATCGTCTCGTCTTCTTTTCGCTTCCTTCTTTTCTTCTGTTCTCCATCTCAACATTCATACCATCCCCTGACAGTTCTCTAATAGGCTATCATTAGATTACATCCACTTTAGACTGTTGTGTAATTATCATGTGTGCAATTACCTAAACTTCAACTTGTGCCTTACATTAACTGTCTAAGACATATTTTTCGCACCATTCTATATTCACCAGATTGCTTAGAGAATAGATATCCACTTAAAGGTGCGTTACGGCTTTCATAACAGCATAAGTTCCTGTATCCAATCAGAACACTGGTCCTGTGTTTTACAGACAGAGTCTGAGGGACTGGCTGGAACAACACTTATAGCCACCTCTCCTGTCCATGTGTCTTCCACCCAGGCTTTCATCTATCTTTAAGTCACCCTGGAGGAGAGGAGTGTTTGATCAAATGAAATATTATCATAAAAGGTCAACAGATTATCGAGGGAAATGTCATCCCACCAGAAATCTGCTCCTCTCTCGCTCTCTCGCTCTCTCTCTCCTCCATAGTCTGTCTGCCGTGTGTGTGTGTGTGTGTGTGTGTGTGTGTGTGTGTGTGTGTGTGTGTGTGTGTGTGTGTGTGTGTGTGTGTGTGTGTGTGTGTGTGTGTGTGTGTGTGTGTGTGTGTGTGTGTGTGTGTGTGTGTGTGTGTGTGTGTGTGTGTGTGTGTGTGTGTGTGTGTGTGTGTGTGTGATTCGTTTGAATGCCATATAGTACATAACTTTGTGCCACAAGCGGAGTGGATGAGCAACAAGTTCTGAACATGTCCTGTATACTCATGTTCGGTCCTGTTCTGTAACATGCACATACGTGTTACCATTTTGATACATAACATGTATTCAACCAGGTAGATACAAAGCCATATTTGAAAGTAATTGACCAGTGAAATTCTCACTTTTAAAGTTCATATCCTGTTAACTCATACCCAAATAATGTTGTAGACTCATCCTATACTGGTGTTTGTAGCCAAAGCATAAATTGAGTAAGACCGTTTAACAGGTCAACATTCACAAGGCTGCAGAGCCAGACGGACTACCAGGACGTTTACTCCGACCAACTGGCAAGTGTCTTCACTGACATTTTTAACCTCTCCATGTCTGAGTCTGTAATACCAACATGTTTCAAGCAGACCACCATAGTCCCTGTGCCCAAGAACACTAAGGTAATCTGCCTAAATGACTACCGACCCGTAGCACTCACATCTGTAGCCATGAAGTGCTTTGAAAGGCTGGTCATGGCTCACATCAACCCCATTATCCCAGGAACCCTAGACCCACTCCAATAAGCATACCACCCCAACAGATCCACAGATGATACAATCTCTATTGCACTCCACACTGCCCTTTCACATCTGGACAAAAGGAACATATATTTGAGAATGTTATTCATTGACTACAGCTATATACTACAGTATTCAACACCATAGTGCCCTCAAAGCTCATCACTAAGCTAAGCTGGGACTAAACACCTCCCTCTGCAACTGGATCGTGGACTTCTTGACGGGCCGCCCGCAGGTGGTAAGGGTAGGTAACAACACATCCACCACGCTGATCCTCAACACAGGGGCCCCTCAGGGGTGCGTGCTAAGTCCCCTCCTGTACTCCCTGTTCACTCATGACTGCATGGCCAGGCACAACTCCAACACCATCATTAAGTTTGCCGATGACACAACAGTGGTAGGCGAATAGCACTATCCATGACCAAAATCTCCATGTCTACCAGTATTTAAAAAAATGTTTCCAGTTAATTTTCTGTTCCTTCTGAAAGCCCTAATCTACTCACTTAAATGAATAGAGACCCTGGTTATGGTGCTACAGTATGTTGATACAGCATAATCAAAGTGAGGACAATCGGCGATGTCATGTGTGCTCCCTGTCCGGCCACCAGGCTGCTTATTATTGCGCACCTGTCACCATCGGCACGCGCATCAGTGCCTAATGACACTCACCTGAACTCCATCACCTCCTTGATTACCTGCCCTATATATGTCACTCCCTTTGGTTCCTTCCCCAGGCGTTATTGTTTCTGTTTCAGTTTCATGTCTCTGCGTGGTTCGTGTTTCTTGTTTCGTATTATGTTTAGTTCATTTATTAAATGATTCACTCCTTGAACTTGCTTCCCGACTCCCAGCACACACGTTACAGGCGATCTGCTGTATACTTATGGCCTATTGTAACCTGAAAGTCACACCTTTCCAGTACTCCTCACCCCGCCCCAAACTCAAACTCCACCCTTAACATAGTTACCATTCAAAAATGAGCTTGTTTATCTAAAAAAAATGACATTGCAACCAAAGAGAACAGACTAAATGGACATCAAGCCAGCTTCTTTCTATGGTGCTACCTGACCGGTCACGTTGCACAGCACCATTATATGACGGCCGACTCTGGCCAAACCCGGACGACGCTGGGACAATTGTGCACCGCCCTATGGGACTCCCAATCACGGCTGTTTGTTCTTGGTAAGAGTCTATTGTCATGCTATCAGAAAGAATGTTGGTACTTATTTATTTTGATTCAAAGCCATGAATGAGTGAGTCTCTCAGCTTTATGTAGGTGCCGAGGCTATATGACTGCGCCATCAACTTGATTATTTAGCAGACATCACTTGCTTATGTTCAGTAAACACATACTGTATATCTTAAGAATATTATGGAATATAATTGAACAATTTCGTTTCTCTTAGAATAAAAACCTTAGTGTAACAACAGTTTAAGTAAGTAATACTGATGAGTAGAAAGAAAACAAATCAGTGTCTTTTCTGGGTGTGCACGTGCAGGACAGAGGAAAAGTAATTCTTACACTATTGTTCTAAATTCCATCACCTTCTTCATCCTCCTCATTCAGTTGATTGAAATTCAATTTTGAAGTCATGCACAATTATCAGTTTCTATTTGGTTTATGCCGCCCATTCATTGTCAGTTAGAGACACATTAGGTCAAGGGACCCAAAAGCATAATCAGTGCTCTAACTCCCCCTTGCGCTGGTCTGGAGCAATGAAGCAATGATGCAGGGTAATGTACTAAACCACAAATTACCTCTAAATCCTGCAGCATAATCTCAAAACTTTTAGTTGAGCAACCACTGTACACTACCAGTCAAAATGTTGGACACACCTACTCATTCCAGGGTTTTTCTTTATTTTTACTACTTTCTACATTGTAGAATAACAGTGAAGACATCAAAACTATTAAATAACACATATGGAATCATGTAGTAACCCAAAAAGTGTTAAACAAATCAAAGTAGCCACCCTTTGCCTTGATGACAGCTTTGCGTACTCTTGGCATTCTCTCAACCAGCTTCATGAGGTAGTCACCTGGAATGCATTTCAGGTGTGTCTTATTAAAAGTTTATTTGTGGAATTTCTTTCCTTCTTAATGCATTTCACGCAATCAGTTGTGTTGTGACAAGGTAGGTATACGGAAGTTACCCATATTTGGTAAAAGAACAAGTCCATATTAAGGACAGCTCCAATAAGCAAAGAGAAATGACCGTCCATCATCACTTTAAGACATGAAGGTTAGTCAATCAGGAAAATGTCAAGAACTTTTAAAGTTTCTTCAAGTGCAGTCGCAAAAACCATCATGATGAAACTGGCTCTCATGAGGACCGCCACAGGAAAGGAAGACCCAGAGTTGCCTCTGCTGCAGAGGATAAGTTCATTAGAGTTACCAGCCTCAGAAATTACAGCCCAAATAAATGCTTCACAGAGTTCAAGTAACAGGCACATCTCAACATCAACTGTTCAGAGGAGACTATGTGAATCAGGCCTTCATGGTTGAATTGCTGCAAAGAAACCACTATTAAAGGACACCAATAATAAGAAGAGACTTTCTTGGGCCAAGAAACATGAGCAATGGACATTAGACTGGTGGAAAAATCTCCTTTGGGCTGTTGAGTCCAAATTTGTGATTTTTGGTTCCAACCGCCGTGTCTTTGTGAGACGCAGAGTAGGTGAACGGATGATCTCCACATGTGTGGTTCCCACCATGAAGCATGGAGGAGGTGGTGTGATGGTGTGGGGGTGCTTTGCTGGTGATTTATTTAGAATTCAAGGCACACTTAACCAGCGTGGATACCACCGCATTCTGCAGCAATACGCCATCCCATCTGGTTTGCGCTTAGTAGGACTATCGTTTGTTTTTCAACAGGACAATGACCCAACACACCTCCAGGCTGTGTAAGGCTTATTTGACCAAGAAGGAGAGCGATGTGGTGCTGTATCAGATGACCTGGCTGTCACAATCACCCGACTTCATCCCAATTGAGATGGTTTGGGATGAGTTGGACTGCAAAGCGAAGGAAAAGCAGCCAACAAGTGCTCACCATATGTAGGAGCTGCTTGAGACAATGCCAAGAGTGTGCAAAACTGTCATCAAAGCAAAGGCTGGCTACTTTGAAGAATCTAAAATAGAAAATATATTTTGATTTGTTTAACACTTTTTGGGTTACTACATGATTCCATGTGTTATTTCGTAGTTTTGATGTCTTCACTATTATTCTGCAATGTAGAAAATAGTTAAAATGAAGAAAATCCCTTGAATGAGTAGGTGTGTCCAAACTTCTGACTGGTACATTTACATTACATTTAAGTCATTTAGCAGACGCTCTTATCCAGAGCGACTAACAAATTCATACATATTCATCCTGGTCCCCCCGTGGGGAATGAACCCACAACCCTGGCGTTGCAAGCGCCATGCTCTACCAACTGAGCCACACGGGACCAGATGTAATAAACGGTACTGTATGTAATAAAATGATCCAAACAATTAGTTTGATAGAACTCAAAATCTATCTGCAACATTGAAGCTGATCAAATAAGAAATAAATAGATATTCAGTATGTAATCGCTAAAAACAAACAATCACTAACTCTGAGTTACACAATTCAGCAAACCTCCACTGTGCGTCACTTAATTGGAGCATGTTCCATGTGAAGCTGTTTCATAAGATCCAATTTATGCCGGAGACGACAAGCAATGTACAGACCACTCACACAATGTCAGTGTAAGTTCACAGTGGTCCGCGTGGGGCCGGAGAATTACACGCATGACACACACACACACACACATACAGATAAGACCGTTGTTATGGCTTTCTGAGTCCATCCTACTCTGGGACATATACTGCTGGTGTATAGGTTCTAGTTCTGTCCAATTTCTTGTTTGTCCATCCTCTCAAATAGGGACAGATCATTACATTGTAAAAATGTAATAACATTTTTTTAAATGATTGTGATGTAATATTTTTTGGGGAAAAGGGGTTAAATCAGTTGGTTTGTACTCAGTTGGTTTGTGCTCATTCCAGCACAGATGTCTCGTGCGCACTGTCCCGTGCACACTGCCTGGCGTGCCCTGAGATGTCCCAGATCTGTGACCAACACTCTCTTATGACTCCAGTCACCTGGTTCTGTTCTACCCACAGATGGTGACGCTGTCACTGCCTTTGATGGTTCAGGGTGTGGGGAACATTTTATATCCCCTGCTTCTCCAAATGACAAAGATTTGCCTATACAGGTACAGAGCACTGTTTCTCAAACTCAAATGGCTTTATATCACGCAGGTGGTTAATGTGTAACAACCACCTGCGTGATGCACACTGCGCAGTGGCCCTTTAGCACCAGAATCCTCTCCACTGATTGGCTTAGTAAGCGGCTGGGGGGGTTGGGAGAGTTGAAGGGAGTTGATTTCAGTTCACCCTCTCAGCTGAGACCATGGGAATGTGGTTTTCTAGGAACTCGGAGACAGATATGTCAAAGGAGCCACTGTTCAGCAGGAGGAGCAGTGACGAAGGTTTTAAACACATTTTACGACGTCAATGATCTGATTTAGATGTTTTGATCTGAATTAGATGTGTGTGTGCGTGTGTGCGTGTGCGTGTGTGTGTACAGTATTTGTATGGTTCACGCCAGATTTTCAGTGGGCTCCACTAAAAAGGATTCTTCTGGAAAACCCCATTAACCAGTCAGCTAAATGTAATGTTCATCAAGTGAGTTTATACGTTTACCATAACCAATGACCATAACTTTTGATGCTGTGTGAGGACACTTATTATGGGGTAATCACGCGCTAAATGAAACAGCAACAAGAGTGCATCTAACACATGCCTAAATACTTTGAAGGTCTCTGTCTGTTGGGTATAGTACAGCAGGCAGACATGTTCTTCATGGCACCAGAGAAGAAGAGTGAACCCAACATAGCCTGGAAATCTGCTCAGAGTTTATTAAAGGGATGCAGCCTACTGTGGTTCCCATTGTATTAACTGTCCTCCTTAGTCTCTGCTCTGTTATAGTACTCTGGTCCACGATGTAGAATCATTTTCTATCAAATGAATGATTTTTTATCAATAAAATGTACCCCTCTATCAATAGAATTTCATATAAATTAATATTTGCTTAATATCAATATACCTAATCTTATCTTTTTTTTGTTTGGCATTATTCCTTGTTTTTTTAAGAACCTGCAAAAGTACTGCGTGATTGATAAACGAATAAACAACCAAAGTACTGCTATTGTTTTCTTGTTTTGACTTTATGTTTTAAACCAGTGGTTCCCAAACTTCTTATCGTCCCGTACCCCTTCAAACACTCAACCTCCAGCTACGTACCCCCTCCAGCACCAGGGTTAGCACACTCTCAAATGTTGTTATTTGCTATCATTGTAAGCCTGCCACAAACACACTATACGATACATTTATTAAACATAAGAATGAGTGTGAGTTTTTGTCACCATCCGGCTCGTGGGAAGTGACAAAGAGCTCTTATAGGACCAGGGCACACATAATAATAATCAATAATTTTGCTCTTTATTTAGCCATCTTACATATAAAACCTTATTTGTTCATCAAAAATTGTGAATAATTCACCACAGGTTAATGAGAAGGGTGTGCTTGAAAGGATGCACATAACTCTGCAATGTTCGGTTGTATTGGAGAGAGTCTCAGTCTTAAAGCATTTTCTGTGCCTGTATTTAATTTTCATGCTAGCGAGGGCTGAGAATCCACTCTCACATAGCTACGTGGTTGCAAAATGCATCAGTGTCTTAACAGCGCGATTTGCCAAGGCAAGAAACTCTGAGCGCAGCCCTATACAGAAATCTGGCAGGGGCTTCTGATTAAATTCAATTTTCACAGAACCGCTTGTTGCAATTTTGATGAGGCTCTCTTGTTCAGATATCGGTAAGTGGACTGGAGGCAGGGCATGAAAGGGATAACGAATCCAGTTGCTTGTGTCGTCCATTTTGGGAATGTACCTGCGTAATTGCACTCCCAGCTCACTCAGGTGCTTCGTTATATCACATTTGACATTGTCCTTAAGCTTGAGTTCATTTGCACACAAAAAAAATCATACGATGGAAAGAACTGTGTGTTGTCCTTGTTAATGCAGACAGAGAAGAGCTCCAACTTCTTAATCATAGCCTCAATTTTGTCTCGCACTTTGAATATAGTTGCGGAGAGTCCCTGTAATCCTAGATTCAGATCGTTCAGGCGAAAAATAACATCACCCATCACCCAGATAGAAACTCGTCATCATGCAAGTGGTCAGACAAGTGAAAATGATGGTCAGTAAAGAAAACTTTAAGCTCGTCTCTCAATTTAAAAAAAAATTGGTAACTTGATAACCAGCGCACTTCTGTATGTTGTAAAAGCTTTACATGGCCGCTACCCATATCATTGCATAATGCAGAAAATAAACGGGAGTTCAGGGGCCTTGCTAGAACAAAGTTAACCATTTTCACTGTAGTGTCCAAAACATCTTTCAAGCTGTCAGGCATTCCCTTGGCAGCAAGAGTCTCTCGGTGGATGCTGCAGTGTACCCAAGTGGCGTCGGGAGCTACTGCTTGAACGCACGTTACCACTCCACTATGTCTCCCTGTCATGGCTTTTGCACCATCAGTATAGATACCAACACATCTTGACCACCAAAGTCCATTTGGTGTCACAAAGCTATCCTGTACTTTAAAAATATCCCCTCATGTTGTCTTGGTTTCCAATGGTTTGCAGAATAGGATGTCTTCCTTAATTGACCCCCCATAAACGTAACGGACATGTACCAGGACCTGTGCCAGGCCCACCACGTCTGTTGACTCATCCAGCTGTAACGCATATAATTCTCTGGCTTGTATGTGTCACAGTTTCGGTGTTATTTGATTGTTGTTTCCTTAGGTTACCACTGGAGGGCACCCTTACCCTGTTTTCTAGGTTCCAGGTTACCCTGATTATTACTTATTGGATTCACCTGGGTTTTATTAACTTCTCTGTTCACCTGGTTGCCTTGTTATTTAGGTTCCTCAGTTGGCCTGTATCTTTGCTTAGGTCTCATGTTTTATTAGTGTGCGGTTGTAAAAGTTCTGGATTTACCCTTACCTCTGCTTGCTGTGTTTCTCTGCGCCTGGGTTCGAGTTCATACTAGCATTATTGTTACAGTAGACCTAAGCCTACAATGGACCCAGCAGAGATTTTGCAGTCGTCCGAGGAACATTACAAACTCCAACATTTACGGTCGGCTCTCACCCACCATGGAACTGTGATTGGTCGCCATGAGGCGCGGCTGCAGACATTGTCGGATGATTTAAGAACTCGTGTCCACTCTGCAGACAGAACAGGCGGGAGCAACGGCTTCCTCCCTGCAGGAGCCTCATCTCACGGCACCGGAGCGCTACGAGGGGCATCCTGGGAGGTGCCGTGGGTTCCTGCTCCAATGCTCGCTGGCCTTTGAGCTGCAGGCATCAATGTTTCCCCCCGAGCGTACCAGAGTGGTATACGTCATCTCCTTGCTCTCAGGACAAGCTCTGGCCTGGGCCACGGCCATATGGGAGCAGCAATCAGACATTTGTTTTAATTGGCAAAGCTTCACCCAGGAGATGAAGAGGGTTTTTGATCACTCCATCAGTGGCAGGAATTCTGCTCAAAGACTCATTGCGCTTCAGCAGGGCCGCCGGAGCGTAGCTGATTACGCCATTGACTTGGGCAGTTGGACATTCCTGCTTTCATAGACTCTGGGGCTACCGGCTGTTTTCTGGATCGCATATTAGCTTGCCAACACTGCTGCCCAACCATGTGCGACAATTGTATATTTTTCTATTTCTCTCACTAAGTTGGACATTCTATTGTTGGTCACTGTACTGGATGGTCAACCCCTAGGGTCTGGGATGGTGAAACAACTCACCATGCCTATTCAGATACGAGTTCTGGATTACCATGTGGAGTTTATCCAGTTACATATGGTGGACTCTCCTGAGCTTCCCCTGGTTCTTGGACATCCGTGGCTTTCTATCTATAATCCTAAATTGATTGGCCCTTGGGAAGAGTTCTCGGATGGAATCCTTCATGCCAGTCCACCTGCCAGCAACTCTCTCCACACCTTTCCGGCCCTGCTCGTCTGGAGGCTTCCGATTCTCCTGTTCCCCTGGCTGGGGATGACAAGCCTTATCTTTCCCACATACCTCGGGATTACTGGGATCTGGGTCATGTCTTCAGCAAACGAAGGGCCAGCGAACTGCCTCCTCACAGGTCCTACGATTGTGCCATGGACCTTCTGCCCGGCACCACTCCTCCGAGAGGAGGGCTGTATTCTCTCTCAGGTCCAGAGACTGCAGCCATAAACAGTTATATTACGCAGGCGCTGGCGGCTGGTTTTATTCGGCCGTCCACTTTACCTGCAGGAGCGGGATTTCTCTTTGTTGGAATGAGGGATGGTGGATTATGTCCCTGTATCGATTAACGGGGATAAATAACATTACCATTAAGAGCCGCTACCCTCTTCCTCTTATGTCGTCAGCCTTTGAGAGACGCCAGGAAGCTACGGAACGCCTACAATCTGGTGTGCATCAGACAGGGAGACAAGTGGGAGACAGCGTTCAACACCCCAAATTGATATTATGAGTACTGCGTCATGCCGTTTGGACTTACAAATGCTCCAGCCATTTTCCAGGCCCTGGTTAATGATGTGCTGCGCGACTTCCTTCACCAGTTCGTGTTGTGTACCTGGATGACATCCTCATATTCTCCAGGTCCATGGTTGAACACATTCAACATGTTCGCCAGGTTCTTCAAAGACTCCTCTCTCACCACTTGTTCGTGAAGGCTGAAAAGGGAGAGTTTCACATTCCTCAGATCTCCTTCATGGGGTGTCTCGGGGCTGTGTACGGATGGACTCCCAAAAGGTAGAAGCCGTGGTCAACTGGTCAAAAAAAACTAGGACAGTCAAGCAAGTCCAGCGTTTTTGGGGTTTTGCTCATTTCTACCGGAGATTTGTGAGAGACCTTAGTTTGGTGGCTGCGCCATTGACAGCGCTCACCAGGGGCTCGGCTGGGCATGTAAGCTGGACCCCTGCTGCTGAGAGGGCGTTCCAGGACCTGAAACGTCGGTTTTCTTCTACACACATTCCAGTTCATGCGGATCCTTCTCTTCCCTTCGCGGTAGAGGTGGATGCCTCTGACGTTGGCGTGGGTGCAGTTCTGTCTCAGCGCTCTGCTAAAGACCAAAAGCGTCATCCCTTCATTCGAGTTCATACTAGCATTAATGTCACAGAATGCAAAGCAGTAATTGTTTCAAAACATCTCCTGCCTTGTCACTGATGCGTCGTGAAACAATGTTTGATGAAGGCATTGTCTGTATAGTTTTTTGGGGCCTTTCCCCCCCAGCATTGTCCCAGCCATATCTGCAGCAGCAGGAAGAATTAAGTCCTCCACAATAGTTTGGGGCTTGCCTGTCCTAGCCACTCGGTTGCTCACCATATAAGACGCTTCAAGCCCCTTCTTATTAATTGTATCTGTTGCTTTTATACATGTCTTAATACTCGAAAGTCGTCTTTATTATCGCTCAAAAAACTCCTGTGGCTTATTTTTCAAATTGTCATGTTTAGTTTCTAAATATCTGCGCAAGAGTGAAGGGTTCCTGCGAGAGAGTAACGGTTAATGTGATTGGATGTAAATTATTTGACTAGGCTTCCTTAAACTAGATGGTTTCATTTCATTTTTGGCAGTGAAACGAGGCTACTTAAGCGAGGAAAAAAAACTCACCCAAATATATAGCCCCGTTGGAAAATATTAAATATAAATGTACTGTTTTTTAATCACATTTTTATTTGGCGTACCCCCTTACAGCATTGTGCGTACCCCAGTTTGCCAATACCTGTTTTAAATAAAATAAAACGTTACCTCATCAGTATAGTTGGTAGTTTTAGGGTAGTGTTTACAATGCTTCCTCATGATCCTAGCAGATAAAATGCATTTTATAACATAAGGAAAGCGCGTTTTCACCCATTCCAGGCAGAGTGGGTGGACACACTACCCTTTCATTTCCTTTTATCTGTTCCTGGTATTGTCGTTCCTGGTTTTGTCATTCCTGGTTCTGTATCTGTATTGGCAGATCCAGGGCCAAGAAGCCCACTGTTCTTCTGAATTCCTTAATGACAGCAACTGTTGGTACGCCTCTCTTTGATTGGTTGTGATGTCTTCACGGCAACACAAAGCGCAGCTCTGTTGTTACAACTGCATGGGTCAAGCAGATTCACCTTTTGAAAGGGTTAACAAGCCCCAGGAGTATAGGATGAGGTCTGGCCATGGGGGTCAAGGTTCAGGTCAAATAAGGTATACACACAAAGGACATTAGTTGAATATAAACACTGTGTGAATGGTGTGGAGATGGAGTGAGTTGTACAGGTGATTATGGGGATGAAGGAGCACTTGAATTCGGGACATGAACTAGATATGACAGTTCCCGCTCAGCCCAGTCAAAACTGTTCGCTGCTCTGGCACCCCAATGGTGGAACAAACTCCCTCACGACGCCAGGTCAGCGGAGTCAATCACCACCTTCCGGAGACACCTGAAACCCCACCTCTTTAAGGAATACCTAGGATAGGATAAAGTAATCCTTCTAACCCCCCCCCCCCCTTAAAAGAGTTAGATGCACTATTGTAAAGTGGTTGTTCCACTGGATATCATAAGGTGAATGCACCAATTTGTAAGTCGCTCTGGATAAGAGCGTCTGCTAAATGACTTAAATGTAAATGTAAATATGACGAACAATTTGTCACAAAATCACCGTACAGAGCTGGGCAAAAAAGCATTCTCTGGCCCTTCCTCTTCCAATTAGCTATTAAGGGACATTAAATTGCAGGAGCTCGCCTCCTTAAATTGGTTTAAAGCTAGGGACAATGAAGTCGGGGGCTGTCAATGTTTTGACCCCTAGATGCATCACACCTCCCCAAATAATTTGTGCCTTATTGGCATCCTCATGCTTCCCATCCGAAACAGTTTGGAACAGTTTGTGCATATATTATGAAGACATTTTGTGATGTTTATGTTCGTTTTGGTCTTCGGCAAGGGTTTTTTCGGGTGGTCGTGCACACGAAGTCTTTGCCCCTTCGATGGTCATTGGTCAACAGTAGGGATTCTTCAATGAAATGTCTGTTGTCATTCAACAATAGACAACTCGTTTACATGCACATTTTTTCACTTGAGAAATACTGGACCAAACATATTAGTTAGATGTAAAATTGCATGACTAAGATCTCCTCTGCAAAATGTTTTAAACTGTACTGCTCTGTGTTTTATGTTGTAGATGGGTCTAAAACTTTGTGTGCTGCTATTTTAGTCATGTCTCTTTCGATTTTTTTTTTATATCAATGAGACTAACCTGGTATAAATAAAGCTAAAATAAAATGAATACATTAAAACACAAAACATCAACAATTTTCACTTGAATTTGAACTGATTTCTTGATTTGGTTGAATTAAAAAGGAATTTAATGGTTAACATACACCTACTTAATCATTGCCACCTACTCAATGAGAACCAGAGACACATCAGAGCTATTAGCTGTCTTTCTCTCTCTCTCTGAACGTGCACTGAATTTGCACTAAAAAGATAAGGATGACAGAACGTATGATAATGAACAAATAGGCCTAGACCTACTTGCCAGTAAGATGCTTTCAGGAGTCATAAGATCAATGTGTTCTAACATTTATTACAAATATTTGTTCAATAAAATATAAACAATTTACAGAACGTTTGGCAATTTGTTCGTTGAAGACATTGCTAGTCGCCAAGTACTCTAGTATCAAACAACATCAGTATCAGTTTTCTGGTTTAAAACCCTTTAAAAACCGAACTTCACAACAACACTAGAGTAAAAGGTATTAGCCATTTAGACACACACACACACACACACACACACACACACACACACACACACACACACACACACACACACACACACACACACACACACACACACACACACACACACACACACACACACACACACACACACACACACACACACACACAAAGTAGAGACCATATAGTATAAAAATAAAGTGATCACAATCAAATGAAGGTCAAACTGAAATAAGCAAAACTTTTGCACAGGTTCAAATCAAAGACAGCTCCTTACAAAAACAAACAACCAAACAAATAATGAGTGTCAAGACGAGCACAACTGAACAACTAAGCCTATCGTGCGTTTTACATCATAATATACATTACTGATATGTGTAATAATGCTATAATGCTTCTGAACCAAAACAACATGTATAGGCCTAGTCATATGTGCAGTGTGTCAAGAGTTTGTAGCAGCATCTGAATACTTCTTCACCGTGTGGACACTTCACGCGCCTAATGGTTATCTTTAAGTTAAACGTGGACCACCACTGTTCTGCTGGAATTCTCCAAATCATTCCGGTATTGCTCGAGCCAGTTCCTCAGCTCTGATATCCGGTAGCCCTCCGGTCCCCTGCCCCCCTGATACACGACCCGCTCATCCCTCAGGATATAAAGTCTCTCAAAATAGGCTCCGTAAGCCGCGTTGGACGAGTTGTCCATAGTATCCACTACCACATTGCTGCAGGGAACCTCCGAGTGCATCAGCTGAGCGGCTTTCAGTCTGTCCTCCAGACAGCAGTGCTTGGGGATCTGGTATGGCGCGTCGGAGCTCACCCAGCCGTCCGAGGGATGCGCCTCCTCGATATATACAAGCAGGGAGTCGGCGATGTCCGCATACTGGCTCGCGACGCGCTGAAACGCAGCCAGGCGCGTCATGAACGGTGGTCAGGAGCAACTGCCGAAGTTGAGGATGAGAGGTCTCCTCCCTTTCACATAGTCTAGGACCCTGACCCTGCGCCGCTCCTGCAGCTGCACAACCTCAGTGTTGGGCGCGATAAATCCAAGGTGCGCCGATTTGAAAAAGTCTAATTTCTGCCCGTACCACACGGCCCTGAGCGACTCCAGGGTGAACATCTTGTTGGAGTCGGAGACGCAGACAGGCGGGTCTTCGGGGCTGCTGCCCTCCATCTTCAGCAGCACTTTCCTCCTGATGCACAGGACGTCCAGGAGACACAGCATCAGCGCTGCCAGCAGGAACCGGGGCAGCAGAACCAGACATAGAGCTGTGTGTTTCAGGGCCAGCACCGTCAGGACACCTGCAGACTTCTGCATCTCGCCCTGCCGATGATGTCTGGCCGGCAATGTAAGCAGGCAGATATAGACAATCGTATCAGTCACCTTTTCCCATCTGTTTTCAGCCTCTGTCTCACAGAGTAGTGCTTTTTATAGGTGCAGCAGGATTTGAATGAAAAACAACCCACCTCCACAGCTCGTGCCGCCCTCTCACATGGCGGGGATTACCTCCCGTCAACTGAGAGAGAGAGATGGATAGAGGAAGGGAGAGAGACATAGAGATAGAGAGAGAGTGTGTGTGTGTGAGGGAGAGGGAGAGAGAGAGAGAGAGAGAGAGAGGGGGGGGGGATCACGGCCATGGGTCCGTTTTTTTGCAGACTCAAACCTGTCACGTCGATATCTGGCACTTATTTTGGGGTGAATCATTGTGGTTACCGGTAAATGAACTCCAAATGAAGAAATAGCATGATTTACAACAACACCCGTTTGTGGGTCAGAAAGTGACGTCAAATGAACATTAGCCTATGGTGAATTTAAAATTGACATAAATGTGATCAAAACTCACACATTTAGGGTTAAAAAAAACATACCCACCTCTTCAAATCAAACACGATGATAAAGACAGAATCTGTAATTTTTGTGATTAAAACAAATTAGACTGTTGTGATCAGTTTGAGAAGAAATACATATTCCATGTTCATGCTGTTGAATCGGTGACGTATTGAATATAAACTTATAGGAATTAAATAGGTCTAGAGCAATTCATTATTTTTGTTGATTCATTTTAATGTGTTGCCAAACATTACATGTATCTATGCCTTTTGATTACTTGTTTCACGAACCTGGGTGAATTGAAAGAACACGAAAAGGCTTGAACGCTTATACTTCTTTGTGTATTTCAGATAAGGGGTTTAACGTTCACAAAATCTTTTCACACTAGACGGCGCTCTCGCATACCAATGATGTGCAGTGCGCATTGGGCACCTCCAAAAAAGCCTCGGTTACCTGAGGTCAGTATCCTCCCCTCTCTCGCAACTTTCCCAATGCGACTGTTACGTACCTGATTCCTTCTCAGAGCAATGAGAGAGATTACTCACCCCTATAAAACTGAGTTATGAAATGATATCCGGTATGACAGGTGGTGTTACAGACAAAGGAAAGGATAATAATACTACTACTATTATTATTAATAATAACAATAATAAATATTATATTTTACTTATATGAAGCTAGCTATTCACTACATCAAAACATCTCCAAGCGCTGTAAAGCTAAGCAGTAAGCAGCAACAACAGGAAACAAGCAACTTAAAACAACAACATAATTAATCATGAGTTGTCGACGGTCAAGAGACTGAAGGTTGAGACAGTTAATGGCTTGATTGAGGTCAGCGGACAGAGGAGGTGGTCAAATGGGAGAGTCGGTAGCAGGCAGGTAGCACGTTGTCATCGCGGTGTCTAGCCATCCACGCCGTCTGTGTCTTCTTAGTAGAACTCAGTCAGATCAGATGAAGTTCGAGTAACGTCTAATTGCTGACAACAAAACCTAAGTTGAGAGAATTTTTGGGGGGTGGATGATGGCCATGCTTAGGGTAACAAACTATAAAGGAAAATACATGGCTACATCTGACTGGTTTTATGTTTAATAACATTAATTGTTTTAGGAAAAGGGCATTTTGATCAGCTACCAGGGTAAGAAGATGGCGTCAATTTACCCCAATAGAGGATTGTGCCATAGGGTTTCACAGATGTGTCCCTATTTTTACCTCACTTGCACATACATTCTCTTTTTTTCTTTGACCTTTTCCTTACACACATTATGTACAGTTCATCTAAAATCACGATCACTTGAATAAGGCAAGATTTTAAATCCCAGCAGTCTTTAAAATGAAATTCAAGAGCAAAACACATTTATTAGAATATAACTGATTAAATATTGATTAAACATATTTTCAATAGCATTCAGGGCACAACAAAGTACCTCTTCGCCATAGCCACCCCAATCAGATATTTTCTTGTAAACTTTCATCTGAAAAGAAAAACAAGAAAAGTATTTTAGGAACGTGGAGAACTGACCCCTAATCTAACCCTAACCCTAACCCTAACTCCTATTCTAAACCTAAACATATTCAGTTGTTGTTTTCTGTTTTCCTTTGTCTTTCTCTTTTCTTGTCTTCTGTTCATTTTGTTGGTTGTTGGTGCATTGTGGGGGTGTAGTTATTAAAAAAAAAAAAGTGATTATTTTCCGAGGGGGGGGGGGGCTTCTCGGATGGTTGAGGGGCAGCTCTTGGGGAACTGTGGGGGGGATCTTGTAGGGCTGGTGTTGGGAGCTTGGGTCGGGGGCTGATGGATCGCTGGTTCAGGTCCCTGTTTTTTGACCTTGTGGGAGATCTGTCAACGTGCCCTTGAGCAGGGCATTGACCCTGGTTGCTTCTGTGTGTCGCTCTGGATGGGAGTCTGTTAGATGACTAATGTGATGTAGTTGTTAAGCATCTTCACTGCAAGTATATTGTATGTTTTAAACATTCAATAAAATTACAAAAATAAGTTTGCCAATGAACTTTGACCGTCATCTTGAACTTCTTCCATTTTCTAATAATTGCGCCAACAGTTGTTGCCTTCTCACCAAGCTCCTTGCCTATTGTCCTGTAGCCCATCCCAGCCTTGTGCAGGTCTACAATTTTATCCCTGATGTCCTTACACAGCTCTCTGGTCTTGGCCATTGTGGAGAGGTTGGAGTCTGTTTGATTGAGTGTGTGTACAGGTGTCTTTTATACAAGTAACGAGTTCAAACAGGTGCAGTTCTGTGAGAGCCGGAATTATTACTGGTTGGTAGGTGATCAAATACTTATGTCATGCAATAAAATGCAAATTAATTACTTAAAAATCATACAATGTGATTTTCTGGATTTTTGTTTTAGATTCCGTCTCTCACAGTTGAAGTGTACCTATGATACAAATTACAGACCTCTACATGCTTTGTAAGTAGGAAAATCTGCAAAATCGGCAGTGTGTGAAGTACTTGTTCTACCCATTGTATATAATAATCCTATTCTGACCCTAACCTAACCCTAAACCGTAACCCCTAATTTGACCCTAACCCCTATTCTAAACCCAACCCCTGTTCTGACCCTAACCCTTATTCTAACTCAGACCCCTAACCCTAATCCTGCTAACTGGGGGATAGCTAGCTATGCTAGCAAACATTATCTTATGCTAACTCGCTGGCTATCATTTATTTTACCTCGGACTTTCTACTATTGAGGTTTCTAGCTAGCTAACTGAGGGCTAGCTAGCTATGCTAGCAGATGTTAGCTTATGCTAACTAGTTGGCTAGCATTTATTTGACCTCAGACTTTCTGCTAGTGAGGTTGCTAGTTAGCTAATTGGGCTAGCCAGTGCCTAACCTACAGCTAGAAACAAATGATCAACCATCATTGTATCATTGTGCCCCCAACAGCTGCCTTCACTGGTTAGGCTGAGGGGAGGACGGCTCATAATAATTGCTAGAATGGAGTGGTATCAAACACATGGGAAACCACGTGTTTGATGTGTTTGATACCATTCCATTGACTCCATTCCAGCCATTATTATGAGTTTCCTCCCCTCAGCAGCCTCCACTGATACTAACCTAACATATTACTACTTTAGTCAAAAACAATAATAAACAATTCTCTAAACAAGTGGATTTATTGCTTCCCTACATGTATATTTAATTGAAAAAAAAGTATGGATCTGACTTCATTGGATTATATCTACAACTTTTTGTAAATTACCAAAACTTTGATCAATTTACCTCAAAATTGTTTTGATGGAATGACTTCAAAATGTTTTTTGAAACAGGAAATTTGTAGTGGCAGCCAGAGGAACTGTTGAATTTTTATTGTTTGGGGGGACATCTCATGTTTTTTGTGATAATTGCAGGGGTGGTGTCTTACCCCAAGGGGCCCCATACTACCGTACTAACCACTGGATTAGAATCTAGCTAGCTACTCTTCACTACTATCAAAGTACAGCACACACTTGAGCGATGCTACGGCAGTCACGAGGCGCCAGAAAGCACACCACAATCCATCATAATAACACCATAATCCAGTTATTGCGCTGAGGAACTAATCAATCATACGTGTCTAGTCACAAATTATGTTAAATAAATGGATCAAATAATTTAGGAAACCTATAGGCCTACATTTAAAAATACTTTGATCTTTTTATTTCCATGAATTGATTCAGACTCACTTATATTGTGGTGAAATAACTAATCCAAATAGGCAAGAATGTGCTGATTCGTGTCGATGTAAAATGGAATAAAGCAGGATAACATGCTTTATTGCTAATCACAATGGTTGTTAAACAACAGGTGGGTCTAATCCTGAATGCTGATTAGTTAAAACCGCATTCCAGCCAGTGTCTATTCCACAAGTTACCACTGGCTAAATCTATTACGATAAAATGCCTATTTACTCTGTTCCATCTGACTGTGTAATCCACTGTCTCATCAGCCCAGCCAGGCAATTTATAAACTTGATCTCCAGTATAAAAACCAACTAGACATTATCTCACATTCTTTTAGACTAACATTTAGCTTTCAACAGTGGAGATTTGTATAAACCTTGCTGTCTGTCTCTCCGACATTTGAAACATTGTTTCTATGTTCAAATTCGATCTCCAGCTGTCCCATACTAATGAACGTGTCGGGACGAGACAGACAAGCAGGCAGCGTTTTTTCAGCCAGTCGAAATTATGAATCAACTGGCATCATTTTATGGATATATACAAAGAAATGTCAATTGAAAAAGGTAAAACGGAACGAAGTGCAGCTAGTTTGCAGTCTATCCAGCTTCATTTTGAAGTGTAGTCTGGCCCAGGGATGCGAAGGTGAACAGAAAGGCACTGGAGCGATGAACCGCCCTTGCTGTCTCTGCCTGGCCGGTTCCCCTCTCTCCACTGGGATTCTCTGCCTCTGACCCTATTATGGGGGCTGAGTCACTGGCTTACTAGTGCTCTTCCATGCCGTCAATAGGAGGAGCGCGTCACTTGAGGGGGTTGAGTTACTGGCGTGATCTTCCTGTCCGGGTTGGCGCCCCCCTCGGGTTCGTGCCGTGGGGGAGATCTTCGTGTGCTAAACTCAGCCTTGTCTCAGGGTAGTAAGTTGGTGGTTTGCGGTTATCCCTCTAGTGGTGTGGGGGCTGTGCTTTGGCAAAATGGGTGGGGTCATATCCTGCCTGGTTGGCCCTGTCCGGGGTGTGTCTCCCAACCCCTCCTGTCTCAGCCTCCAGTATCTATGCTGCAATAGTTTATGTGTTGGGGGGCTAGGGTTATATCTGGTGTAATTATTCTGTCTTATCTGGTGTCCTGTGTGAATTTAAGTATGCGCCCTCTAGTTCTCTCTCTTTCCCTCTCCCTCCCCTCCCGGATGACCTGAGCCCTGGGACCAAGCCTCAGGACTACCTGGCTTGATGACTCCTTGCCATCCCGGACCTGCTGTTTTTTTACTCTCTCTCTCTACCGCACCTGCTAACTCAACTCTGAATGCTCGTCTATGAAAAGCCAACTGACATTTACTCCTGAGGTGCTGACCTGTTGCACCCTCTGTTGCACCCTCTACAACCACTGTGATTATTATTATTTGACCCTGCTGGTCATCTAAGAACATTTGAACATCTTGGCCATGTACTGTTATAGTCTCCACCCGCCACAGCCAGAAGAGGACTGGCCACCCCTCAGAGCCTGGTTCCTCTCTAGGTTTCTTCCTAGGATCCTGCCTTTCTAGAGAGTTTTTCCTAGCCACCATGCTTCTACATCTGCATTGCTTGCTGATTGGGGTTTTAGGCTGGGTTTCTGTATATCACTTTGTGACATCGGCTGATGTAAAAAGGGCTTTATAAATACATTTGATTGATTGACTGATTGTGTTAGCTGTGTTGTTGGCTAGCTCCTCTGAACAACAGTGTCCTGACGAGTGAGCACAATTTTATGCTCACTCGTTGTTATGGATGAATCCAAATAAATGTCACTAGAAAACAGCTTAAACAAATGCAAATCCAGCTACTTTGCTGTTATTCTGGCTGCACTTTTTGACGTGACTGTAAGTTAGCCATAGTTTTTATTTTGTATTTTATTAGGGATCCCCACTAGCTGCAGGCTAGCTAGCAAGCAAGGGACAAGAACGTTGCCAGCCAGTATGGCAATGGAACATTTAGACTGAACGACTGGGTCGCGTCTCTGGCAACCGAACCGTTAGAAGGAATTAACAGCCGGCTTGGGTAGCAACTCTAGATTTGTGTCGGGACTATATCTTGTGGAAGGATGAAATAGTATGAATAAATTCATAAAAGTAATTTTTTTTTATGAAGATATGTCAATCATTATTTTAATATGTTGGTAACCCGTTGTATAACAGGGATAATGCCCTCGAAGCCGGTGTTTGGAGGATATATTGGCACGGTTTGCCTCAACTTCGTCTAAGCCTAACAACACCCATGCCAATATATCCAAACACCGGCTTCTCAGTATTTTCACTTAGAGATTGATTATGATGTCATGACATTTTGATTAGATGTAAATTGGTGAAATAGAAATACGTTGCTGCTTTGGACAGTGTGGCCTTGACCGTGCATGCGTCATTACGAGCTGGATGCGCATACACCGGCCAGACGTAGGCCTATATAACAATCTCTATTTAGATCATATTAAATTGTGGGGAATCAGGATATTTGTTTCAATGGATCTCGATTTCAGTGCTGTTTTCAATTCAAACAAAATTCGACATATCTTAACATAGATAAGTATAAGAATTAGTTCAACACCCCATTGTTTTCAGCCCCAGAATAATTCATGCCAATATAATGAACCTGTTAAAATAATGCAGTAGTGTCAGTGTCGAATATGTATACCCATCTCCATGTTGCACTTTCCATTCTCCAATAATAGGCTATGATGGTCTATTTTGGTATGCACTCTTTGTAGGCCTATGCACATAGCCGCAGGAAGTAGGGGTATTGAGGGTGCTGCAGCACACCCTGAGATGTTTAATTGTAATTGTATTTTATTTAACCTTTATTTAACTAGGCAAGTCAGTTAAGAACAAATTCTAATTTACAATGACGGCCTACCAAAAGGCAAAAGGCCTCCTGCGGGGACGGGGGCTGGGATTAAAAATAAAATAAAAATATAGGACAAAACACACATCACGACAAGAGAGACACCACAACACTACATAGACAGAGACCTAAGACAACAACACAGCATGGCAACAACACAGCATAGTAGCAAGACAACATGACAACAACATGGTCGCAATACAACATGGCGGCAGCACAACATGGTAGTAGCACGAAACACGGTACAAACATTATTGGGCAAAGACAACAGCAGAAAGGGCAAGAATGCTAATAATAGAAAAAATATTATATCAAAAGTTATATATTTTAGAATTTAAAAAAAATTCTCACAAAAGCAGTGCACTGGGCCTTTACTAGTCCTGTATTAGCGGACAGATATAACCGTCTGTAGCACGGATTTCAAAAAATAATTCTACAACCCCCTTCACAAAATATTCTCAGCCCTCCCTCTTGTGATTGATCTGTTTATTGATCTTGTTAATTGATCTCATATAGCAGACGTGCTTTGCCAAACAACACTTAGTTGCCTGACCGATCACATGAGACTTTGTGTAGCTCAGGCTAATGCAGTCTTGACTTTTGAAGATGACCTGGCTTCCATGTACCAGTCTGCTACATTGGCACCCGTGACCCGGATTACACAGTGATGTATGTCAAACAGCTGCTAGGTTTACTGCTGAGAGAGAAGGAGGAGGTGTTTCCTTGAACTATGTAACCTTGAAACCTGGGAGGTGAGCAGGGGAAGTGACAAAGTCACACACACACACACAAACATTATTACTTTAGTGCCTTGTTGCATGAAAAATGCAAGTATTCTGTGTATTTGCATTCTTCATTTCACTCTGTCATTTGGGTCATTATTGTGGAGTCACTACAATGTCGTTGATCCATCCTTAGTTTTCTACCATCACAGACATTGAACTCTGTAGCTGTTTTAAAATCCCCAATGGCCTCATTGTAACATCCCTGAGCAGTTTAATTCCTGCAGATCAGTTCAGAAGGACGCCTGAAGCGTTGATGTGTCTGTGTTGTTTAATATACACTGAGTGTGCAAAACACCTTTTGCCCACAGAACAGCCTCAATTTACCAGGTCATGGACTACAAGGTGTCAAAAAGGTTCCACAGGTATGCTGGCCCATGTTGACTCCAATGCTTCCCACAGTTGTGTCAATTTGGCTGTATGTCCTTTGGGTGGTGGACCATTCTTGATACACAAGGGAAACTGTTGAGTATAAAAAACCCAGCAGCGTTGCAGTTCTTGACACACTCATGCCGGTGCACCTGGCATACCCCGTTCAAAGGCCCTTAAATATTTTGTCTTTCCCAATCACCCTCTGAATGGCACACACACACAATCCATGTCTCAATTGTCTCAAGGCATAAAAATCTTTATTTAACCTGTCTCCTCCCCTTCATCTACACTGATTGAAGTGAATGTAACAGGTGACATCAATAAGGGATCATAGGTTTCACCTGGATTCACCTGGTCAGTCTATGTCATGGAAAGAGCAGGTGTTCCTAATGTTCTATACACTCAGTGTATAATCCACCGAATCATTATTAACTTGACCATGCTTAAAGATATTTTCAAATGTCTGATTCGTAATTGTTACCCATCTACCAATCACTGCCCTTCTTTATGAGGCTTTAGAAAAGCTCCCTGGTCTTTGTAGTTGAATATGTGCTTGAAATTCATACTTGACTGAGGGACCTTACAGATGTTGTATTTATGGGGGAAAGAGGAAGGGGTAGTTATAAAAAATATCATGTCAACACCTATTATTTCACACAGAGTGAGTCCATGTAACTTATTATGTGATTTGTTAAGCCAAATTTTACTCCTGAACTAATTTAGGCTTGCCTAAACAAAGGGGCTAAATACTTGCAATTACTACATGCAATTACTACATTTTGCAATTACTACATTTTAGTTATTCATTTTTTATTTAAATCCCACTTTGTAACACAATAAAATGTGAAGAAATCCAAGGGGTCTGGATACTTTTGAAAGGCAGAGTCCATAGAAAGCACAAGTCAGAGGGGGATCAGACTGTAAACGTGCTGACACGGACAAGTGGTGTAAAACATTATCCTATAGCCTCTTAAACTCTGCTAACTCTACTACATTTTTCACACAGCAATTATAATCACCCACTCAACATGTTTAAATGGCAGATTAGTTTCAAAGTACATCCTATCTCTGTGGTCAAATAACACCCTCTTTTTCATTAGGTGTGCTTGCTGAAAGGCAAGCACATCTCTGGGAATTGTCATACTTTTTCTTTTTAGCCTTCTGCAGCCACCTTAAACGCCATAACTGTAAAGCTACCAACACCAAAAAACGTTTTTTACTACTTTTAAAGGCTCAAAATGCCAGATCAGCCTTTGTCTCTCTGAGAAACATCTGGAGATTCAAAATAACAGCCCACACAAAAATCGGGCTTTTTAATGTAATGTCAAATCAGTACTGCTCTATGGATCAGAAACATGGAGGACAAAAAACAAAACAATAAAGTCAACCCAAATGTTCATACATAAGTGCCTATGACAGATCCTGCACATCAGTTGGTCAGACAAGGTCACCGACATCAACCTGTAGGAGGGCACCAGCCAGGTTCCTGTGGAGGAGGACATCCGAAGGAGAAGATGGGGATGGATCGACAACACCCTCTGAAGCCCCCTCCAACATCACCAGGCAAACCCTATCCTGGAACCAGTGAGGGAAACGGAAGAGAGGTCACCCAAGAAACACCTGGAGGCGGGAGCTCTAGGCAGACACCAAAATATCCTGCATGGGGTGGAACTAGATTGAGAAGACAGCCCAGAACTGAGTATGATGGAGAGGAGTTGTCAATGGCATATGCTCCCTAGGAAGCCATGGGTCTAACTAAGTAAGTATACTTTTAACACTGCAACCAGTTTTGCATAAATCACAATACATTTCGATGGCCATACACTTGAATGGTAAAATTTTGCACCGTAACTAATCTTCAACCGTTTAAGCTGGAAGGGTCATTCAAACTTTCAAACGTGCAGACTGGTCTGGAATAGGTTGCTTGTATACAGCTTTTTGAAGCATCGATTCAGCACCTGTCCCCGGGATAACCACCGAACGTTAGAATGGTACAGATGTACCTCGAATTCAGAGCCCATTTCTTTACACAGCTCACTGAAGATGCGGTGCCTCAGAGCACTAGTTCGCACATAGTTCACGCATTCCACTACAATTTGTAATACTTCTGCCAGTTTTGGAGGCAAGGTTTTTGTTGCCAACGCATGCCTGTGCAGAATACAATGCGTAACAATGATGTGTGGTGCATCGGCTTTCACTAGCGCACCAAAACCAGACTTTCTTCCCAGCATGACTGGAGCTCCGTCCCGAACAAACTGCAGAAACCATATCCCACGAAAGATTGTTGTCTTTGAAGAAGTCATCCACAAGTTTCTTCACATCGGCTGCCTTAGTTGTTGTTGTAAGAGGCTTACAAAATAAAAAATCTTCCTTTATCACGTCGTCTTTCACATAGCGCACGAATACAGCAAGCTGGCTTAGATTGGAAACGTCTGTGGTCTCGTCGAGTTGAAGGCTGAATTTTGCCGGGCTTGAAATCAGATCTGCAACTACTTGAGCCAAGATGTCTTTGCTCATGTCCTCTATTCTGTCGCTGATGGTGTCATTTGAAAGAGGAATTTGGGATAACTTAACTTCAGCCTCTTTTCCCAGCATGATATTCGCCATCTTCAACACAGCTGGTTTTATGAGTGTTTCACCAATGGTGTGTGGTTTGCCCTGCTTTGCGATCAGGTAAGCAACTTCGTACGATACTGTGAGGATCGGTTTGTTGATGGGTACAAAGCCGAGAACAGGCAGAGTAGCCTTTTCATCGATTCTGGCTCTCTTCACCTTGAATTCAGCGAGCGTTGTGTTCTTGTATTTTCCATCTCCATGCAGCTTAAGGAAGTGTTCTCTTAGTTTTGCCGGTGCTAGACTAGAATTGCTCAACTTGGCATTGCAAATCATGCAGTTAGAACGCTGACTCCCATCACGTTCCGTTATACATGTGAATCCATATTGTACATATTCGTCCGACCACTTTCTTTTTTTGCTCGACATAGTAAGTATGAAGGGATTAAAATATTAAGAAAGAAATCACAAGACGTACCATCACGACAGTCACAAGTCCACTACTGAGCGCACCAAATTCCCTGCAGCACAGATAGGCCAAGCGATGTAGCGTGATCACCTGCAGCCAATGATGGCCAAGCGGGGCGTGTCATCACGAATCATATGAGTCGGATGTGTGTCTTGACCTCCGCCGAACCCCTGAGAACCCCTGGGGTTCGATCGAACCCAGGTTAAGAACCACTGATCTAATCTTTTTGAACTGTAACCATGGGCTTGAATGGGAAGCATTTGGATTTGCCACGTCTCTTGAACCGTTAAAGCTACAAATACCAAACCAATGTTGATATGTAAAGACTAACTCATTTTAGATTGCTATATGTACTTTTTGAACTATAACCGTTTTCAATTTGCACAAAAGGTCCAAAGACTTCTGAGGCAAAATTTGGATTTGTCATTGCTCTTGATCCATTTCAGCTTCTAACACCAACCTGACGTTGAAATATACAGGCTGACTCAACTTAGATGGCTTCAACACAGCTTTTTACTACCATTCATACTTCATAAACTATAAAGCTTGTTGTATTCCCATTCATTTCAATGGGGTAATGCAGGCTTCAACATTCTGAACTGAAATAATTTTCACAAAACTTTCAGAATGTTCAAACTAAAACATTTTGAAAGCTTTAAAACGCATCCTATGGTTTATGATGATTTATAAAACCGGTTGTTTGGATCCTGTACGCTGATTAGTTGATAGCAGGGAGTTATTCACCACAATCCCTGGGTAATGCATCTTAACATTTCCATTTGTATTGTCAATGTGCATCCACTGTCCCACAGCGCAGCCAGGCAATCCATACTTCATCTCCCATGGAAAAATTGTCTAGACATTATTTCCCCATGCTACTAGGCTAGCATTTGGTTTGCAACAAGTTCGATTTGTCTAAATCTTGCTGTCTGCCTCTCCACCCTGTGCAACAATATTGCAATTTGCAATCTCCACCCGTGCCATAGAGAGACTGAACGCGCAGAACTAACAGATTCTCTGAGCCAGGCGAATTCATTTATCAGGATGATTATAATGGATATATTCAAAGAAATGGCAATAGAAACAAAGGTAAAGCAAACAAAAATGTACATAGTTTGCTGTCATTTCAGCTTTAATGTGATTGTGTGTAAGCTTTAGTTGGCTAGCTAGCGGAGGAGAAGTAGCTAGCCTGCATGGCAACCTTTTTTGCTTGGAATGTTTGGAAGGGACAACCAGCCCGTTTGTCTAGCAACTTCAGAATCTCACAACTAATAAATGTATTTTGCCTGGACTATATTGTTTGCTGGAAGGATGAAACAAAACAAATGTACTTATTAAAATAACGTTTTTAATGAAAACATATTGTTAGTCTTTTTAAAATATTTTGGCAACCATTTTATATAAGCAATAAGGCACTCGAACCCGGGAATTATCGCAAAAAACACCCTCCTAAGGGCTGTTTCCCCAGGCCTTCGCTTCATGTCGGGCCTAAGAACAACCCTTAGCCAGGAGTTATTCAAACAATAATTCCTGGGTTCTCATGCCTTATTGTTAAATAGTACTCACTCTAGCCTACTATACTAGCCCACTATAGATGCGGTAAAGGCGTCAATGGAACGCAGACGATGCATTGACCAGATTGGCACACATTCAACAAATCTGATATAACAAAGTGGATATCCGTCAAATCCGTTATGATTTATGTATTGTAACAGGCCCACAATGTGGTTACTTAAGTCTGATTTGGATATATTTGTCTGTTTTCACTGCATAACATGTAAAAGTAGTCTCTTTTCAGGTTTAGAAGAAGTGACTGCTAAATGCTAACTCTCGTTCATATAAGCTGGTTTGCATAGCTAGCATAGAGAAATCAGTGGTGTTAGTCAAAGTTTTAGTAACAATGACATGAACATGTGCTGTGGTTGACATCCATACAAGCATTATACTCAGATATTTATCTCAACATAGTGTGAAATACACATATTAAGAATAGCCTGAATGTAGGGTAATTTTGCTGGGGGACAATAATGTTATTCAGATCTTTCCTCCACGCATTTCCATGGCAATTACATTGTTTTGGTTGAGTTCAATTGACCTCTGTACTCCATCTATAGAACAAATGACCATCATGTCACAATAGCAAGCACATTTAGTTCCGGGTGGCGAATGCTGCGTTCAGTACATGGTTCTGTGCATGTGTCTGATATGGAACATTTTGATGTTGATGGATTGTTTTTTGACGGTTGTAACACTTACAGTACTCCTTCATATTTCATCAAATATGAAACATCACACTTGGTGTAAATCTTTTTAGTACGCATTCACCATCACATGTCTTTGAAACGATATTGTAAAATAAATGTTCATTAACGCTATTGAAACTATGAAATGATTCCAATGTCTCGGGTACCATGTACCTTTTTATGAAATTGAGCACACTGACAGATATGAAGTCAACGTTGATTAATACCATAATAGAAACTGTACCGCTTACGACCTTTGTTTGATGTCAGTCTTCATTGGAGACTACCTGTGCTGGAAGACATCTGCAAGATGATGCTGGCAGACCTCAATTCTAAATGAATGTCATATCAATTATCCAATTTGTTGTTATTTTTGTTTGCTATAAGTTGTAAAACATTACCAAACTTCATTTGAAACTAGTAATTAAGTCGTTTTTGAAGAGGGCTTCTTTTACTTTTACTTGAGTAGATTACAATCTAAGTAACAGCACTTTACATAAGTACATTTTTTCAATACTCTACCCACCTCTGCTACATCTACCATTACTACTGCCATCCCTGCCACTGCCACTACCGCAACCACTACTATTTCACAACCATAAATACTAGCAAGCACACGCATTCACTTCAGTAAATGCCCTTTTCTAGTAAAAATTTTGTTGTTTATTATGATCAGCCCTGTTATCTGAACATCAGTCAGGCTGCTTCACTTGAACCGAGGGAATGGACTATGTCATGATTCTGCTTACGTACTACGATCACTATGAGCCGGCAGGCTCTGTCGATTATTCTCTATCATCAAATAATTTGTTGCTGAAATACAGTGCTGGCTCCTCAGTTACCTTTATTAGGCCCCGCTCGGCGCTTGGCAAGGGAACCCAGGTCACACAAGGACAGACCAGAATAGGAAAAACAGCCCAGCCAGAGCCTGCAGCCTGCAGCCAAGCTATAAGAGTGGCAGAAATCCAGCAGCACCAACTACTGTTAGTACATCAGCCAGAGAGAGAGAACAATCCCAAGGCCATTTAACAAGGAACCACTGGGCAGAGAAACACACACTTCAACTACTATACACTATAGGCCTACCACCAGAGCCAGATATGTGATAAGCACCATACATGGCACAGTTACAGTGCATTCGGAAAGTATTCAGACCTCTTGACATTTCCACGTTTAGTTACTTTACAGCCTTATTCTAAAATGTATGAATTATTATTTTTTCGGCCTCCTGAGTGGCGGAGCGGTCTAAGGCACTACATCACAGTGCTAGAGGTATTACTACAGACCCGGGTTCATTCCAGGGCTGTGCCGCAACCGGCTGCGGCTGGGAGTCCCATAGTGCAGCACACAATTGGCCCAGCGTCGTCCGGGTTAGAGGAGGGTTTGGCCGGTGGGGCTTTACTTGACTCAACGCTCTCTAGCGACTCCTTGTGGCGGGCCGGGTGCCTGCAGGCTGATCCCGGATGCCAGTTGAATGGTGTTTCCTCAGACACATTGGTGAGTCTGGCTTCCGTGTTAAGCTGACGGGTGTTAAGTAGCGCGGTTAGGCGGATCATGTTTCGGAGGACGCAGGACTACACCTTAGCTTCTCCCGAGCCCGTTGGGGAATTGCAGCAATGAGACAAGATTGATAAAGGGGGGTAAAATATAAAACTGTTTTTTTTCTCATCAATCCACACACAATACCCCATAATGACAAAGCTAAAACAGGTTTTTAGAAATGTTTTGCAAATGTATAAACATTTAAAATTAAATATTTCATTTAAATAACTATTCTGACCCTATACTCAGTACTTTGTCGAATCACCTTTGTCAGTGATTATGGTCTCGAGTCTTCTTCAGGTGTGCTAAGCTACAAGCTGTATTTGGGGAGTTTCTCCCATTCTTCTCTGCAGATCCTCTCAAGCTCCATCAGAGATGTTCGATTGGGTTCAAGTCCGGGCTCTGGCTGGGCCACTCAAGGACATTCAGAGACTTGTCCCAAAGCTACTCCTGCGTTGTCTAGGCTGTGTGCTTAGGGTCATTGTCCTGTTGGAAGGTGAACCTTCACCCCCAGTCTGAGGGCCTGAGCACTCTGGAGCAGGTTTTCAACAAGGATGTCAGGTTTTGGCCAGGACTGTTTGGTTTTGTTCACTAGATGTCCCCCTTGCACCTTTTTTGTACCTTTTGTTTTTCTTGCCCTAATTATTGTTTGCACCTGTAAGTCATTCCCTTGTTAGTATTTAAACCCTGTGTGTTCCTTAGTTCCTTGCTCAGTGTTTGTATGTTAGCACCCAGCCCCAGCCTTTGTGAACATTTTTCTCTTGTTGGATTTTCCAGAGGTTCTCTGGTTTTGTTCTCGTGTATTTTTGGATTGGTCTTTTGAGGTTTGTTTTTTCCCTTGCTGTTTTTACCACTTTGTGGATTTTCTTTTGTGTTTTGGAAGATATCTATTTTTTATTAAACCACCATCTCTAGTACTGCTGTGTCTGCCTCATCTTCTGGGTTCTGCCAATTATTAGTGACTGTTTCTCGCACCGGGTCCTGACAGAAACACTGAGCCATTAATATGAACCCAGAGGCAGCCAGTACCCAGGACTTTTTTCCCATGCTGTCCCACCACGAGGGGACTGTCCAACGTCACGAAGCTGCTCTGGTTCAGCAAGAGGCCTTACTGGCTGGACATTCTCAACTTCTGTCGGAGATGATGACTTCCATAAAGCAGATTTCTGATCAACTTTCTCCTGCAACCGCTTCTGCTCCAGTTCATCAGATTCAAGTGCCCGTGGCAGTTAACCCCCTGGCTGAACCTCGTCTGCCGCCTCCCCAACGGTTCTCAGGTGATCCGAGTGTTTGTAAGGGGTTTTTCACCCAATGTTCTCTCTCCTTCGAGCTGCAACCCTCGTCGTTTCCCACCGACCGGTCCAAGATAGCATACATCATCACCCTGCTGTCGGAAAAAGCCCTAGCCTGGGCTACTGCTGTGTGGGATGCCCAAAGTCCCTGCTGTGCCAGCTACTCTACCTTTGCTGAAGAATTCAAGCGAGTGTTTCAAGGTCCTACCAGCGGTCCTGACTCAGCCAAACAGCTCCTGACTCTCCGCCAAGGTCGGCGCAGCGTGACGGACTATGCCATCCAGTTCCACACGGTGGCAGCAGCGAGTGGCTGGAACGACGAGGCGCTCACAGTGTGCTTTTTGAAGGGTCTTTCCGACACCATCCAAGATGAACTGGCCACTCGGGAACCACCAGACAACCTCGAGTCCCTGATCAAGTTGGCTTCACGCATAGACCAGCGTCTGAGAGAGAGAGAGCTCAACCGTAGATCTCTCACCCTAGCTCCTATCGGTCCCAGCTCCGAGTCTCCACCTTTATCCTCGCTGACTCCACCGGAACCCATGCAGGTTGGACGCATCTCCCAGGCTGAGAGAGACCGCCGGATGAGGGAGCGATGCTGTCTATATTGCGGCAAACCGGGCCATTTCCTCTCCACGTGTCCCGGGCTCCAGGGAAAACGCACTCTCCCGTGCAGGCCTGGGAGGACTGTAACGGGAAACATAACCTCCTCCCATCCATCCAACTCCCGCCTGCTCATTCCAGTTACCCTTTCCTGGGACAACCACGAGCTTCCCCTTCAAGCCTTGGTAGACTCTGGAGCCGCAGGTAACTTCATGGATGGTGTCTGGGCGAAGGAAAATGGCGTTCCCTCTGAACCTCTAAGTGATCCCATAAGGGTTACTACGTTGGATGGAAGCCCTTTGGGATCTGGACTTGTCACTCGTGTCACTACCCCCTTGCGACTTTCAGTTTCCCAACACCAGGAAGTGATGAACTTTCATCTGACCTCGTGTTCCGAGTTCCCTCTCGTCCTTGGATACCCCTGGCTTCACAGCCATAACCCTCACATCGACTGGTCTGTGGGCACTATCAAGCAGTGGGGTCCTACGTGCCAAGCCACTTGTATCTTCCCAAGTTCCCCGAGTTCCCCTCCCGAGTCTCTAGAATCCATCGACCTGTCCCGAGTTCCCGAGTGTTACCATGACCTCAAACCGGTATTTAGCAAACAGAGGGCCACCAAACTACCACCCCATAGACCTTACGATTGCCCCATCGACCTGTTTCCGGGCACCTGCCCTCCCAGGGGTCGGATCTTTTCCCTATCTCCTCCCGAACAAGCTGCTATGGATACCTACATCAAGGACTCTCTGGCAGCAGGCCTCATGCGTCCATCCACCTCGCCGGCGGGAGCAGGGTTTTTCTTTGTGGCCAAAAAAGACGGGGGATTACGTCCTTGCATCGACTACCGGGGACTTAATGCCATAACCGTCCGTAACCGCTACCCGCTACCCCTTATGGCCACAGCCTTTGAGCTGCTCCAGGAAGCAGTGGTCTTCACTAAGCTTGACCTGCGGAACGCATACCATCTTGTGTGGATCAAACCCGGTGACGAGTGGAAGACCGCTTTCAACACGCCTACTGGTCACTACGAATACTTGGTGATGCCCTTCGGCCTGACCAACGCCCCGGCTGTGTTCCAAGCGCTCATAAACGATGTGCTTAGGGATATGCTTAACATTTTCGTGTTTGTTTACTTGGATGACATCCTCATCTTTTCGAGCTCCCTTCAAGAACACACTAAGCATGTCAGACAAGTGCTCAAACGCCTTCTAGACAGCCATTTGTACGTTAAGCCTGAAAAGTGTGAATTCCATTCCTCTCGAGTACAATTCCTGGGATTTGTAGTGGAACCCGGTCGAGTCCAGATGGATCCCAAGAAGGTAGGGGCGGTAGCAGATTGGCCCACCCCCAAGTCCGTTAAGGAAGTTCAGCGTTTCCTGGGCTTCACTAACTTCTACCGCAAGTTCATCAAGAACTTCAGCTCGGTGGCAGCCCCTCTCTCAGCGTTAACCAAGGGTGGCAACACAAGGTTTCTGTGGGGAAGAGAAGCTGAGACGGCCTTCCAAGGACTCAAGCAGCGCATCCTCTCTGCTCCCATCCTGACACTACCGACGGCGGATGAACCTTTTGTGGTGGAGGTAGACGCATCAGAGGTGGGTGTTGGAGCTGTCCTGTCTCAGAGGGGTGAAGACAAGAGGCTTCATCCTTGCGCCTTCTTCTCTCACCGGCTTACCCCGGCCGAGAGGAATTACGATGTGGGGGATCGTGAGCTCCTAGCGGTTAAGATGGCATTGAAGGAATGGAGACACTGGCTCGAGGGGGCTTCTCAACCGTTTCAAGTGCTTACGGACCACAAAAATCTGGAGTATATCCAGCAGGCGAAGCGGTTGAACTCCAGACAAGCTCGATGGTCTCTTTTCTTCAGCCGATTCCAGTTTATTCTCACCTATAGACCCGGGTCGAAGAATCTCAAACCGGACGCCTTGTCACGAATCTACTCTCCTGCCATTCGAGAAGATACTGACATGACTGTCCTTCCGGCCGCTAAGATCGTGGCTCCGATCTCGTGGCAAGTGGAGGATACCGTGAAACAAGCCCAAGCCATCGAACCGGGCCCTGGAGGAGGTCCTGCTAATCGGTTGTTTGTTCCCAAGGCAGCAAGGTCCCAAGTCCTTCTGTGGGGGCACTCCTCTCGCCTCACCTGTCACCCGGGCGTAGGTCGCACCTTGGAGTTCATCCAGCGTAAGTTCTGGTGGCCCACCATAAAAGAAGACGTTGCCACTTTCGTCAAGGCCTGTTCCGTGTGCTGCCAGGGCAAATCTTCTCACCTCCGCCCTCAAGGACTCCTTCACCCTCTATCTATTCCCCACCGACCCTGGTCCCATATCTCATTGGACTTTATTACTGGCCTTCCTCCGTCCCATGGTAATACTACTATCCTAGTCATCATCGACAGGTTTTCTAAGGCGGCCAGATTCGTTCCCTTGACTAAGTTACCTTCTGCCAAGGAAACAGCTGAGTTGGTGATTAACCATGTGTTCCGAGTCTTTGGTATCCCGCAAGATATGGTTTCCGACAGAGGTCCCCAGTTCGCCTCAAGGTTTTGGAAGGCCTTCTGCCAACTCATAGGGGCCACGGCCAGTTTATCTTCAGGGTACCATCCGGAGTCCAACGGCCAAACTGAGAGGATGAATCAGGAGCTGGAAACCACCCTCAGATGTATGGTTTCCAACAACCCGTCCACATGGTCATCCTTCATTGTTTGGGCCGAGTACGCGCACAACACCTTGTGCTCCTCCTCCACTGGTATGTCTCCGCATGAGTGTCAGTTTGGCTATGCTCCGCTATTGTTCCCGGACCAGGAGGCAGAAGTCAGAGTGCCTTCAGCCTCGAGGTTCATCAGACGCTGTCGGCTTACGTGGAAGAAGGCCCGTCTTAATCTTCTGCGTTCCTCACAGCAGTACCAGCGACAAGCCAACAGACGTCGCCGTCCCGGTCCTACCCTGTACCCCGGCCAGAGAGTATGGCTCTCAACAAAAGACTTACCGCTAAGGGTGGAGTCTCGCAAGCTGTCCCAGAGATTCATCGGTCCCTTTAAGATTGCCAGGAGAGTCAATCCCGTTACTTTTCGCCTGCACTTACCCAGATCCCTTAAAATCAATCCCACATTTCACATTTCTTTATTAAAACCTGTTGTTTTTTCTCCCCTTATCCCGGCAGGCAGACCTCCCCCTCCGCCCCGTGTCATCGGAGGCCAGTCGGCTTATACCGTCCACCGGATACTGGATTCCCGCCGGGTGCAGCGGTCCTGGCAGTATCTGGTGGACTGGGAAGGCTACGGTCCCGAGGAGCGCTCCTGGGTTCCTGCCAAGGACATACTGGACCCTGACCTCATTCGTCAGTTCAGGGTCCTCCACCCTGAGAAGGCTGGTAGGAACGTCAGGAGCCGTTCCTAGGGGGGGATTCTGTCAGGTTTTGGCCAGGACTGTTTGGTTTTGTTCACTAGATGTCCCCCTTGCACCTTTTTTGTACCTTTTTGTTTTTCTTGCCCTAATTATTGTTTGCACCTGTAAGTCATTCCCTTGTTAGTATTTAAACCCTGTGTGTTCCTTAGTTCCTTGCTCAGTGTTTGTATGTTAGCACCCAGCCCCAGCCTTTGTGAACATTTTTCTCTTGTTGGATTTTCCAGAGGTTCTCTGGTTTTGTTCTCGTGTATTTTTGGATTGGTCTTTTGAGGTTTGTTTTTTCCCTTGCTGTTTTTACCACTTTGTGGATTTTCTTTTGTATTTTGGAAGATATCTATTTTTTATTAAACCACCATCTCTAGTACTGCTGTGTCTGCCTCATCTTCTGGGTTCTGCCAATTATTAGTGACTGTTTCTCGCACCGGGTCCTGACAAAGGATCTCTCTGTACTTTGTTCCGTTCATCTTTCCCTCGATCCTGACTAGTCTCCCAGTCCCTGCCACTGAAAAATATCCCCACAGCATAATGGTGCCACCACCATACTTCACTGTAGGGATGGTGCCAGGTTTCCTCCAGAAGTGATACTTGGAATTCAGGCCAAAGAGTTCAAACTTGGTTTCATCAGACCAGAGAATCTTGTTTCTCATGGTCTGAGAGTCCTTTAGGTGCCTTTTGGAAAATTCCAAGCGGGATGTCATGTGCCTTTTACTGAGGAGTGGTTTCCATCTGGCCACTACCATAAAGGCCTGATTGGTGGAGTGCTGTAGAGATGGTTGTCCTTCTGAATGGTTCTCCCATCTCCACAGAGGAACTCTGGAGCTCTGTCAGAGTGACCATCGGGTTCTTGGTCACCTCCCTGACCAAGACCCTCCTCCCCCAATTGCTCAGTTTGGCCGGGTGGCCAGCTCTAGGAAGAGTCTTGGTGGTTCCAAACTTCTTTCATTTAAGAATGATGGAGGCCACTGTGTTCTTTGGGACCTTCAATGCTGCAAAAATGTTGGTACCCTCCCCAGATCTGTACTTCGGCACAATCCTTTCTCTGAGCTCTACAGACAATTCCTTCAACCTCATGGCTTGGATTTTGCTCTGACGTGCACTGTCAACGGTGGGACCTTATATAGACAGGTGTGTGCTTTTCCAAATCATGTCCAATCAAATGAATTTACCACAGGTGGACTTCAATCAAGTTGTAGAAACATCTCAAGGATGATCAATGGAACCAGGATGCACCTGAGCTCAATTTCAAGTCTCATAGCAAAGGGTTTGAATACTTATGTAAGTAAAGTATTAAGGTATTTCTGTTTTTTTATTTTTTTTATTAATTTGTACAAAATTCTAAAAACCTCTTTTGCCTTTGTTGTTATGGGGTATTGTGTGTAGATTGATGAGGGGGGGAAATAATTTAATCAATTTCAGAATAAGGCTGTAACATAACAAAATGTGTAAAAAGTCAAGAGTTCTGAATGCACTGTATATACATTTGATGTAGCCTGTAGTGTATGTGTATGTTTTTTCCCTTTGTGCTGAATGATAAAATCCTGCGATTCCCTCCCCTTAGCCACATCAACATGCTACTCTGTCCCTCAGCTTTCATGAGCAGTTGAGAAGGTTTGTGGTTACTAAGCAACCATCATCAAGTCCCACTCAGGCTAATCCAGCTATCAAGGCCAGGATCTCGCCTTGACTGGAGCCTCGCAGACAGCTGATAGGTTACGTAACGCCACCCTCCCTCTCTCCCTCCACCCGTCCCTCTCTCTTTTGTCCACAAGGACAGTGCTGCTAATAGATACTGTCTTATGTATGTTACTGAAGGCCAGCTAAAATCATAGCAATTGACTACATTACAGCAGGTATATGATAGTATTTTGCTGAACCTGATAATCTATTTGCACAATAAATGCTGAGTGTACAATAAATGCTAATGAGATTGGCGTTGAAGACACTAAAATGGTGATAACAGTGCTGTCGTTAGCTTGGAAAGAGGCTGTTAAAACCTGACGAGTACTACATAGATAACTGTCAATTGTCATACGTGAGTAAAAAATAAAGATACCTTAATAGAAAATGACTCAAGTAAAAGTGAAAGTCACCCAGTAAAATACTACCTGAGTAAAAGACTAAAAGTATTTGGTTTTAAATATTCAGTTACATACACCTTAGCCAAATATATTTAAACTCAGTTTTTCACAATTCCTGACACTTAATCCGAGTAAGAAATTCCCTGTCTTATGTCAGTTAGGATCACCACTTTATTTTAAGAATGTGACATGTCAGAATAATAGTAGAGAGAATGATTTATTTCAGCTTTTATTTCTTTCATCACATTCCCAGTGTGTCAGAAGTTTACATACACTCAATTAGTACTTGGTAGCATTGCCTTTAAATTGTTTAACTTGGGTCAAACATTTCGGGTAGCCTTCCACAAGCTTCCCACAATAAGTTTGGTGAATTTTGGCCCATTCCTCCTGACAGAGCTGGTGTAACTGAGTCAGGTTTGTAGGCCTCCTTGCTCGCACACGCTTTTTCAGTTCTGCCCACAAATTTTCTATAGGATTGAGGTCAGGGCTTTGTGATGGCCACTCCAATACCTTGACTTTGTTGTCCTTAAGCCATTTTGCCACAACTTTGGAAGTATGCTTGGGGTCATTGTCCATTTGGAAGACCCATTTGCGACCAAGATTTAACTTCCTGACTGATGTCTTCATCATTTTCCTGCCTCATGATGCCATCTATTTTGTGAAGTGCCCCAGTCCATCCTGCAGCAAAGCTCCCCCACAACATGATGCTGCCACCCCCGTGCTTCACGGTTGGGATGGTGTTCTTCGGCTTGTGCCTTCCCCTTTTTCCTCCAAACATAATGATGGTCATTATGGCCAAACAGTTCTATTTTTGTTTCATCAGACCAGAGGACATTTCTCCAAAAAGTACGATCTTTGTCCCCATGCGCAGTTGCAAAGCGTAGCCTGGCTTTTTATGGCGGTTTTGGAGCAGTGGCTTCTTCCTTGCTGAGCGGCCTTTCAGGTTATGTCGATATAGGACCCGTTTTACTGTGGATATAGATACTTTTCTACCTGTTTCCTCCAGCATCTTTCCATCCAGCAGCATACCACCCTGCATACCACTGCTGGCTTGCTTCTGAACCTAAGTAGGGTTGGTTGAACCAGACTTGTGGAGGTCTACAATTTTTTTTCTGAGGTCTTGGCTGATTTGCTTTGATTTTCCCTTGATGTCAAGCAAAGAGGCAGTGAGTTTGAAGGCAGGCCTTGAAATACATACACAGGTACACCTCCAATTGACTGAAATGATGTCAATTAGCCTATCAGAAGCTTCTAAAGCCATGACATCATTTTCTGGAATTTTCCAAGCTGTTTAAAGGCACAGTCAACTTAGTTTATGTAAACTTCTGACCCACTGGAATTGTGATACAGTGAATTATAAGTGAAATAATCCGTCTGTAAACAATTGTTGGAAAAATGACTTGTGTCATGCACAAAGTAGATGTCCTAACCGACTTGCCAAAACTATAGTTTAACAAGAAATGTGTGGAGTGGTTGAAAAATGAGTTTTAATGACTCCAACCTAAGTGTATGTAAACTTCCGACTTCAACTGTACTTAAGTATCAAAAGTAAATGTAATTGCTCAAATATACTTCAGTATCAAAGTAAAAGTATAAATACTTATACATTTGAAATTCCTTATATTAAGCAAACCATACGGCACGATTTATGTTTTTTTTTTTACTGATAGGCAGGGGCATACTCCAACACTAATCATTTACATAAAAGCATTTGTGTTTAGTTAGTCCACCAGATCAGAGGCAGTAGGGATGACCAGGGATTTTCTCTTGATAAGTGTGTCAATTGGAAAATGTTCCTGTCCTGCTACGGATTCAAAATGTAACGAGTACTTTTTGGGTGTCAGGGAAAATGTACGGAGTAAAAAGTACATTATTTTCTTTAGGAATGTGGTGGAGTGAGTAAAAGTTGTCAAAAATATGAAAGTAAATTACAGATGCACAAAAACACGACTTAAGTAGTACTTTAAAGTCTTTTTTACTTAAGTTCTTTACACCACTGACAGTAGACTACAGTACTGTAGGCCTACAGGTGATAGCATTTGTTCAAGCTATGCCACTGACAAGGCGATGACAGTGTATAGTAGAGATGATCCAGATATGCTTCATGTGATAGAGCCCTGCCACCACACAGGGATGTTTCTCCTCAGCGACTTTGCTCCCAGCTTTTTTCCTCTTGCATCATCTTCGCTTTAAAAAAAAAAAAAACACTCCTACTACACACACACACACATAATACGTTGGCTGGCTGCCACATTCACTCTGCAGTCATATACAGACAGTAACATGCCTAATAGTAAGTTGGAGATGTGGTTTTGATTGGGTGACACTGAGATAACGCCCTCAGAAGCCTGGAGTTTAGAAAGTAAATTCGCTATTACTTTTAAGAGGATGGAGTGAGCAATGTTTTATTGAATTATTCACAAGCCAGATCCCTACTAGAGCTGCCTTCACCTTACAGCGCTCCTGTATCAGTAGTGATTGAGAGATACGGAACAATGTTTACTGTGAGCCAATGTAATATGTATCCTTTGTGTGAACGTGTGAGTGCACTTAACATTATGGGATAATATAATTTTAATGAAGGGAGTTATTTCAAGAAGAACTGACAGATAGAAATGTAGACATTAAATGTATTATAAATGGGCCAGAGATGTGTTCAGTAGTGCACGTACAGTGCCTTCGGAAAGTATTCAGACCCCTTGACATTTTCCACATTTTGTTAGGTTACAGCCTTATTCTAAAAGTAATTAAATATTTTTTCCCCTCATCAATCTACACACAATACCCAATAATGACAAAGCAAAAACAGGTTTAGAAAGGTTTGCTAATTTAATTTTAAAAAATGAAAAAGAGAAATGTCACTTACATACAGTAAGTATTCAGACCCTTTACTCAGTACTTTGTTGAAGCACCTTAGGCAGCAATTACAGCCTCGGGTCTTCTTGGATATGACGTTGCAAGCTTGGCACACTTGTATTTGGGGAGTTTCTCTCATTATTGTCTGCAGATCCTCTCAAGCTCTGTCAGGTTGGATGGGGAGCGTTGCAGCACATCTATTTTCAGGTCTCTCCAGATATGTTGGATTGGGTTCAAGTCCGGGCTCTGGCTTGGCCACTCAAGGAGTCTTGTCCCGAATCCTCTCTTGCGTTGTCTTGGCTGTGTGCTTAGAGCCGTTGTCCAATTGGAAGGTGAACCTTCGACCCCAATCTGAGGTCCTGAGTGCTCTGGAGCAGGTTTTCAACAAGGATCTCTCTGTTCTTTTCTCCGTTCATCTATGCCTTGATCCTGACTAGTTTCTCAGTCCCTTCCTCTGAAAAACATCCCCACATCATGATGCTGCCACCACCATGCGTCACTGTAGGGATGGTGCCAGGTTTCCTCCAGACGTGACGTTTGGCATTCAGGCCAAAGAGTTCAATCTTGGTTTCATCAGACCAGAGAATATAGTTTCTCATGGTCTGAGAGTCGTTTAGGTGCCTTTTGGCAAGTTCCAAGCGGGCTGTCATGTGCCTTTTACTCAGGAGTGGCTTCTGTCTGGCCACCCTACCATAAAGGCCTGATTGGTGGAGTGCTGCAGAGATGGTTGTCCTTCTGGAAGGTTCTCCCATCTCCACAGAGGAACTCTGGAGCACTGTCAGAGTGACCATCGGGTTCTTGGTTACCTCCCTGAACAAGGCCCTTCTCCCCCGTTTGCTCAGTTTGGCCGGGCGGCCAGCTCTAGGAAGAGTCTTGGTGGTTCCAAACTTCTTCCATTTAAGAATGATGGAGGCCACTGTGTTCTTTGGGACCTTCTATGCTGCAGAAATGCTTTGGTACCCTCCCCAGATGTGCCCTGTCACAATCCTGTCTCGGCGCTCTACGGACAATTCCTTCAACCTCATGGCTTGGTTTTTGCTCTGACATGCACTGTCAACTGTGGGACCTTATATAGACAGGTGTGTGCCTTTCCAAATCATGTCCAATCAATTTAATCTACCACAGGTGGACTCTAATCAAGTTGTAGAAACATCTCAAGGATGATCAATGAAAGCAAGATGCTGTCACACCCTGATCTGTTTCACCTGTTTTGTGCTTGTCTCCACCCCTCACCAGGTGTCTCCCATTTGTCCCCATTTTCTCCTGTGTATTTATACCTGCTTTCTATGTTTGTCTGTTGCCAGTTCGTCTTCTCCCGTCAAGTCCTACCAGCATGTTCCCGTGTTTCCTGTGCTCTAGTTTGAGTTTTTCTCAGTCTTCCCAGTTCTGACCTTTCTGCCCGTCCTGATCCTGCCTGCCGTCCTGTACCTGCCTGACTCTGATTTGGATTACGACTCTTTGCCTGCCGCTTGTACTATAATAAACTCTGAGACTTGTACTATCCACCTCCTGTGTCTGCATCTGGGTCTTAGCCTGAGCCGTGATAGATGCACCTGAGCTCTATTTCAAGTCTCATAGCAAAGGGTCTGAATACTTATGTAAATAAGGCATTTATGGGTTTTAAAAAAAACTGTTCACATTGTCATTATGGGGTATTGTGTGTAGATGAGGATTTTTGTTTATTTAATCCATTTTAGAACAAGGATGTAACATAACAAATTGTGGAGAAAAGGGAAGGGGTCTGAATACTTTCCGAATACAGTATGTATTCATTAATGTGTGGCCACACACATGATTCATTATGCAGCATTGGTTAGGTTTCTCAATAGCCTACATACATTTTTATTCATTATTATTGCTAGGTATTACTGCACTGTTAGAGCTAAAATCACAAGCGTTTTGCTGCAGCTGCAATAACATCTGTAAATCTGTGTATGCGACCAATCAACTTTGATTTGATTTTAATTCATGCTGTTATCAAAACCATCTGGAAAAAAAAACATGGAAGTATATTTTTTAATATTTACAATAACAAAGAAAAGCTGAACTTACAGTGTGTCCTACAGGCACTTCTTTCAATTTGGGGGGCGAAGCATGTATATTCTTAAGTTACAATATAAGATATCTTATACATGCTACGTGTAATTTAACATTAATTTCCCACAGGCATTTGGAATAAATATTTTTATTTGTCTGCTGGATGCCCTCACTTTGTATTTTTTTGTCAACCAATTGTGTTTTTTGTTAGCAAATCAGCTATTTGGTTCCTATTTGGTTATATCCTGGATTTTGAACTGATTGGCTTGTCAGATGCTCGTATCAGTGGAACCATGTCTATGATTGGTCAGATGTTGGTGAGATACACATTCCTTTCCCTGCACTTCCAACAACAACATATAACCGTGCTTACTGACCCAATTCAGTGTTTATTTTCAATTAATGGGCAGATAAGGTCTATGTTGTTATTCAAGGTTCTAGTTTGAGTCTGGCTCTTTCTCAGTAATCAAAAAGGGAAGCGGATCCAGTAATTGCTCAGGCGTATTTGTTTTGGCTCTATTATTATGCTGCTCCAGAGTGAAGACACACTGACAATGCTGGACTCCACTCACTGGTCTCTTATGCTACTGCTCAATACCCATTTATTTCTCCTATGTCACATTCTGTTTCTGTTACTCTTCTATCTTCGTTCCCGTGACAGATTCACAAAGTAGGATGAAGTTGCTCTTAGACACTGATCTATGTTGGGTTTATGGTTAAGACTGGCTAGAGCAAACGGATTTTAGATCCGTGTCTATGGACTTTTTTTGCATGGAGTGGGTAAAGGCAGAGAGGAATAAGAGAAGCGAGAGGGTCTCCGCCAAAAATCTGTCTGCGCAGATTAAGCACACTTGGTCTGCTTATAGCATTAAGCAGACCAAGTGAGGAGTTTTTGTATGGGGGGCAATGAGACACTGTTGAATTTGGTCAAGATAAAAGTGAACTGCTGTTTTGATAGGTGAGGCTTATTTGACGAATAGAGGTTTCATAATGCTTAGGTTATTACGAGTGTACTAATATGTTTTCTACAAAAGATCATTGGCTTGAATGTTCCCACCTGATCTCGCCTTCTCCCGCCTGCCTTTTGCCTTTGCAGACATGTATTTCCATTGTAAGAGCGGTCAGTCAACCATCTTGTCAATATAATAGATTATCTTCGATGTCCTGGTGACGTCAAACTAGCTGGGGTGAAAGGTCACCTCTTGTCATGTGACTTCTGCCTGCAAGCTACTGACATCAAACAGATGTGTCATCTGTCAGTGATAATGTGAAAATGTAAAATGTGCACTGATCATAGTGTCTGTGCTTATGAATATGACACAGTTTCCACAGTGTATCTCTGGATGAACTCTGGATGAATGGGGCAGTCTGGACTGGGTCAGTAGCAGCAGCAGGCTGCTGTATGGGCTGTAGAGTGAAGAGACTTGAGGAACCGGCCGTCTCTCCGACCCAGCTGCACTGCTGCTTACTGAGCTCTTAAAATAAGGAGCCGTTTAAGGTAATAAAATAATTAGAGGCCGAAATCAGCACTCTACTTTTAGGGCACTCTCTCTCTCTCTCTCTCTCTCTCTCTCTCTCTCTCTCTCTCTCTCTCTCTCTCTCTCTCTCTCTCTCTCTCTCTCTCTCTCTCTCTCTCTCTCTCTCTCTCTCTCTCTCTCTCTCTCTCTCTCTCTCTCTCTCTCTCTCTCTCTCTCTCTCTCTCTCTCTCTCTCTCTCTCTCTCTCTCTCGCTCTCTCTCGCTCTCTCTCTCTCTCGCTCACTCTCCCTCCCCCTCTCTCTCTCTCTCTCTCTCTCTCTCTCTCACTCTTGTGCATTCAGACATGTGCTCCGAGACACACACTCACACTTTGTGGTAAACATGTTGATGGGACTGACTGGAATGTTTCACGGAGAAACGCAACAAAAACAAGCAGGACTAGGCCAGGCAGGGAGCCCAGGGCAGGATCCCAGAGAAGGGGCTTAGACACTAGGCCTGGAACAGCCTGAGAAGACTGGAGACTGGGCCTAGGGCCCATCCCCTCCATAGTGTTAGGATGGTAGTTCAACTGCCTGTGTCTCAAATGACAACCTATTTTCTATATAGTGCACTTTCATGAATTGATTCTGAAATTAAGTTGAATTGACTACGATCTTGTTGGCTAGAGACTTTGCTTATTTCTGCTTGGCGGGTCACAACAAGGAAACTAATACATCTCTAGGTGGGTCACAGCGCAGAAAGTTTGGCCACCTCTAGTGTGGTGAGGAGTGGAAATAGAATGTTGTTGTGGTTGAAGAGATGTTTAAATGGTGGAAGATCAATCTGGTTGCTACTGAAAAGTGGTGCCAAAGTAAATGTTTTGTCAAAATTAAGGCTTTACCTTGTATTGCCCGAAATATTCAACCTGACCTGGAAAGGGGGTGGTTCTAACAGGGACTGACCTCACTTATGTTAGTTAGTGACATGGGGAACTGGTTTGATATCCAAGAAGTCATTCTGTGGGACAATATATATGGTAGTGCGTTGGGAAACAGACCACCATCTGCGGTCAGTTTGTTGCAAGAGGCTTGTAGTTCCTTCATTGACCAGGGAATGAGGATTCAAGGGCAGTAGTGTCACAGTAAAAAAAACATGTTGAATGGTCTTTCCATGTATCATTTATCCTGTTCTCAGACTATGAGCTGCAGTGTGTCTCGTTAAAATCCTTTCCAGTTTTCCCCCAGTCAAGTTAAGTTTAGCTTGTTAAAGATAATATAGCCTCTTCATGCTATAGTGTTTCTGTTATATGGAATCAGAAAGTAGTAGCCACAAGATTTCACCTTTCTGATAGAATAAAACTCTAAGTAGGTTAAAAAAATTACGTTGACTTCTGGAAGACGGCTTCCTATTCAATAATGTTTATTTGCGCTGAGCAGTTCCAGAACTATTCTCCTTCATCACAGCAATGTTCTGCCAGAGCAAATAAACATCACAGAGGCAAAGCCAGCATCTTACACTCTCTCTGTATTTACAAAACGTGTGTTTTGTTCCCTTTGTTTTTAAAACCCTCTTAGTTTCTTTTTGACAGGTCAGAGAGAGAGAGAGAGAGGGAGAGAGAGACGAGAGAAAGAGAGTCTAAAAGAAAGAGAGAATGAAAGGAAGATACTTGAAACAAACCTGACAGCCTCGCTCCCCACGATGCCGGCTCTAGGGGTGTTTATATCGCTGTTACCATAGAGACGAGCCTCTCCATTCTCCTTTATGTAATAAAGTTTTAAAATTCATCTTTGTGAGGATGAAAGAATAGGGAGCTCCGAGTTTTCGGGAGAGATTTAAACAACCTTTAAGACTCAATCCCTTCCAGGTCCTCAGAATCTGTTTCAAATAAGGATCTGTTGTTATCTGTTAACAAATCAGTTTGATTCATTGTCATAAATGTGTCATTTCAGTGAAGACAGATAGATATTGTGTTGATGTTTCCATCACAGCAGCATTAGACCTGGCTTGGTATATTTCAGTCAGCAGGGAATGGGTTAAGAGGAATTACTCATCAATGTTTCAATGAACGAATGATTGATTCATGTTCCCGGCTGCTGAAAGAAAGAAAATAACTGAAAGAGATTAAATGAGGACGAGCAGAGTGTTCTCTCTTTCGCTCGGTTGCTCCCTCTCTCTCCTGTCTCCCTCCCTCTCACCCTCTCCCTATCCTGCCTCCCTCCCTATCTTTCCCTCATCCTCTCTCTCTCTCTCTAAATCACCCACCACACCCCGCTCTCTGAGTCTCAGTGGGCCCTAGCTGCATGGAGCAGTGAAGGGGGGAAATGTGTTACACAGCATAAAGCAAGAGTTGCATGGAAAGAGACTTTTAATCTGACAGCAGGCCCTTTGGCTTATACACATGAGAAGGAGAGGAGAGGGAGGGAGGAAAGGGATCTAGTCAGTTGCACAACTGAATGCATTCAATTGAAATATGTCTTCCGCAGTTAACCCAACCCCTCTAAATCAGAGAGGGGCTGCCTTAATCATTATCCACTGCGCCCGGGGAGCAGTTGTTGTTGGGGGTTAACTGCCTTGTTCAAGGGCAGAACGGCAGATTTTTGCCGCCTCTAGGATTCAAATCAGTGACCTTTCGATTACTGGCCCAACACTCTTAACCGCTAGGCTACCTGCAGAGAGGAGAGGAAGGAAGGAGCGGTCATACCATGAGGGGTCATACCAGATGCAAGGAGGGGTCATACCAGGTCAAGGAGGAGGTCTGATCTTAATTCATACTATGTCCTCAGAGCCTCCAGGGTCCTCCAGTCCATTATGGCTTATTTACAGCCGGCAGATGGCTGCCGTCCACAGGGGTCTTGTGGACTGATCGTCGTTGGATTTTTCCATAGGATGTATGTGTGAATGCAGCTTTCGGCTGTGTGAACGCAAATCCGCCTGTAAATATTCAGATTTGTTTGAAATATACTGCAGTGGGTGAAATACAAACGATTAGGAAGACAAGTGACGTGATCTATTCTTATTATATTATACAGACAATCTATTCTTAATATATAAACTTAACAGAAAACAGTGAATTTCATACATTGCTAATGATAGATTTGAACATTGAGATACAATCCAATACAAACTCACCTGTTCTTCCAGGAGAGGTAGAGTTCTGTACACCACTCACTCTGGCTAATGTTTATCCAGCATCTAAAATGGGTCAAGTTGTTTTTTACTGCTCAGCAGCAATGTTTTTCCCATTGTGGAATTCTCACATTGATTTATTTTCTTCATAAGGACTTTGCAGCAGATGGGTTACATTTAGTGTGCTACTTTTGACCAGGTCCTATTGGGCTCTGGTCAAAAGTAGTGCACTACATAGGGAATAAGGTGCCATTTGGGATTCAGTCGAGATTATGAGACCATGCCATTGACAGTAAGAAGAATGTCGATATTATATAGTGGAGTGCCTCCATAACAAAGAGCTAGCCTTCAACCATGTCAGGTTTAATAGTAGCAACACTACTGACATTTATACGGCTATATGCAAGCCCATTTACTACCCTGTCTCGTAAGAGAATTGATCGTATTTCTCATGAAAATATATTCGAATTAATGTAACTTGTGTTTATTTGCTAATAACTGTAACGAGTAACGAGTAAGTTGGTCAGGACTGTTGTTAAAAGGTTAATTACTTGAGTTTACCGGTTCTTACTTAAGTTTACTAAGTATTACTTAGTATTACTTAGTATTACTCCTTATAGCAGCACGTGATATCATTGCTTAAACTGAGAGATAAATCCCTCTAGGAAGTTGCTTAAGCTACCCAATGAGAGAAGAACCAGGTCCCAGACAGTAGCTGTATATAAAACTCCCTGACTACATAATCTTAATCAGGTCTGGGAAAATAACCCACTCCAACTATAAATATGCCAGGCGGAGAAATGGCGTGGGATTATCCCACTGTCTGGGAATAGAATACAAGGGGCCATTTAAAGAGCTGTTCCTGGTAGTCGGCCTCTCAAGTAAGGGGCCCGTAATTGCTGAGTGATAATTGGCAGTTAAAACTGTATCACGCCTTAAGGCCCTGTGTAATCTATTTAAGAAAGCAGTGTGACAGATGCCTCGCTGACCCACTTTTCAGACCACTCTACGGAACAGCACTGTTAGGCACGTAAATGCACATCTAGAGCTCCCTGGCTGCATATCTGGTTGTGGCTGTCTGGGTGTCTGTCTAAAATGACCTTACTAAGAAATACAAATATAAATAAATACAAAATAAGTCCCCTTACTGAAACACCTAATATTGTTGGGAACTTAATAACTCACATGTGAAGTGCTTGAATCAGAGATGAGATTGGACAACATAAAAAGGTTTAATACAATGCTTTGGAGATAGGGAGCAGATGTGGACCTCACATGGGGATGGCAGGTAGCCTAGTGGTTAGAGCGTTGGGCTGACAAGGTAAAAAACGGTTGTTCTGCCCCTGAACAAGGCAGTTAAGCCACTGTTCCTAGGCCACCATTGCAAATAAGAATTTGTTCTTAACTGACTTGCCTAATTAAACGTTTATAAAAAAAAACGACAGTGTACCATTCAGTGGGTCTCACCTGTACCACGCAGTTGGAATTAAATTTTGATTTGTTGACACCTGTTTTGAAAGAGGAAAACAAATCCAGTCCCAGCATGCACCCCCCCCCCCCTCTACGCTGCTGCTACTCTCTGTTATTATCTATGCATAGTCACTTTAATAACTCTACCTACATGTACAAATTACCTCAATTACCTCGACACCGGTGCCCCCGCACATAGACTCTGTACTGGTACCCCCTGTATATGGCCTCGCTATTGCTATTTACTGCTGCTCTTTAATCACTTGTTATTCTTGTGTGACCAATACGATTTGATTTGATACCAGATGTGAACATGGTCAAGACGTTTCATTACCGTTTAACTGCAAGTCAACTCCACCTCCATAAGACATGTCGGGACATGGAAGTGAGAGGAAAGAGAAGTTACAACAGAGTACCACAGGCTATCATGAGTCCCATTTGGAGCCATGTAAGACTCATGTTTGTATAGAGATTTGTGTTGGCGCTGTGGTTCAGTTATTATGCAACTGCATCAATCAAGAAATGGGAAAGGCAATTCATCGGCTAACTAGCAGAAAATCACATCTAAACTAATTCCAAGAAGTGGAGACAGCAGTTGTTCTACTAAATGCAAAACCAAAGCCACATTGTGTGGGCCTACATAAGCGTTAATGCACAAACCTCTGCATTTCTATCAGTCTCTGTGTGATGAGTAACAGTAGCACGGGTTCCTAATGAGTGTGTGTGTGTGTGTGTCGTAAGCTCTGCATGGTTCATCTGAGGTGTGTTTTTGTAACAAATCGAGCGATGGTTTGACAGTGAGATTAGTGGGCAGCGTGCCCAACGATGCCACCGGAGTTTCCTCTTGAAGCACTGCCAAAATGTCAGCCTTTATAGTGTGTGTCGTGATACCCCACTGGACTCTCTGTAATGTGTGTGTGTGTGTGTGTGTGTGTGTGTGTGTGTGTGTGTGTGTGTGTGTGTGTGTGTGTGTGTGTGTGTGTGTGTGTGTGTGTGTGTGTGTGTGTGTGTGTGTGTGTGTGTGTGTGTGTGTGTGTGTGTGTGTGTGTGTGTGTGTGTGTGTGTTCTTCCTCTTTAGGTCTGTAAATGTGTCAGAGTTTGCAAGGGTGTCTCTCGTTTCAGGGGATGTGTATGTGTGTTGGTCTATTATCTATTATTATTAAGCTTAGGATTGTTCTCATAAAAGTATATGTCACAGCCAGCGTGTACTAGTTTGCTTGTGTGAGTGGGTGGGTGGGTGGATTAGTGGGCTAGTGAGTTAATAAAGACTCCAAAAGTGCAGTACTGTACATTTGTTTCTATCGGCCTATTATGGGTGTTTTTGATTTCAGGGTGTGTTTGCGTGTGTTATTGTTATTTTCTTTGTGTACCTTTTTCTTCCCAGTCGGCATCCTGGCCGGCCAAACCCTCCCCTAACCTGGATGACTCTGGGCCAAACCGGTAGACCCCATGGGTCTACCGGTTTGCAGCCTCAGACCACTGACCCACTCGTGAGGCCCCTTTGTTTACTATTTTTTGGGAACAGACTAATCGATTGATAACCAAACTTACAGAACATTCTATCATGAAAGTAATATGTGAAACCCTTTAAAAAGTTATATTTGTTTGTAGTCTTCAAAAAGGGTGTTAGGGGACATTGAGAAGGTGGGGCACGCCGGGGCATGGGACAAGCTTTTCACACACACACACACACACACACACACACACACACACACACACACACACACACACACACACACACACACACACACACACACACACACACACACACACACACACACACACACACACACACACACACACACACAAAGCTTAGATAAGCCATGTACATTCCCTTAATCATTAAGCCTGTGTGCCTCTTATTCTCCTGAATCCCTGCTGTTCACTGCTCTCTGCTCTGCCCCCACTCCCAGAGAGACATACGTTTCAACATGGGTTCACCCACATAGGACAGACACTGTATTATCTATGGGTTAACCCTCAAACCTCAGGCAGGGTATGGCATGGTGTGCACGTGTAATCTAGGCTTAACCTAACAACACCTTAACTCCTCAGATTACACTTTTTGTCTGGAGTTATACTGTACCATATTTTACTTGTTAAAAAGTTTAATTATTCACTCTATAGACCTTTGGCAAACTGAGGCGCACGTCACAATGACGCTAACATCGGAAAACGTGTCGTTTTTCATGCCATCAAGTTTGATTGGCATTATGAAATCTATAGCAGTACAAATATCTCAAAATAAGTCAAAGTGATTTGTACTTTGGATACAAGGGTAGCATGTAGGCCTACACATGTAGTATCTTAATTTGATCAATCTACGCCGCTGGAAACTCAAATGAGCCTCGTGATTTACATAAATTCACTGAAAACCTGTAGTTCTCTTTTTCTCACTAGCTCTCTCACCTATCAAAACTCATTTCACGTAAGAAAGTATCACTTTTTTTGAATAATTAAATTCACATGCTGTAGGAATACAATATTTCACAACTAAAAAACATATATACAGTACCATTGAAATGTTTAGACACACCTACTCATTCAAGGGTTTATCTTTATTTATACTATTTTCTACATTGTAAAATAATAGTGAAGACATCAAAACTATGAAATAACACATGTGGAATCATGTAGTAACCAAAAAAAGTGTTAAACAAATTGTCACAGATCCCCCCGGTACTGCTGCTCATTCCGTTCACCAGCTCCAGAGGTCTACGTCACCGGCCTTCTAGGTGTCACTGAACTGGATCATCACCATCAACCCTGGACTGTCTTGTCTCATTACGCACACCTGGTTCCCATTCCCCCTGATTAGTAGGTGTATATATGTGTCCTCTGTTCCCCATTGTCTTTGTCGGTTATTGTTACCATGTCCGTTGGTCCTGTGAGTACCTGTGCTATTGTATCGGCTTCCATGCTACGTGTTATTGTGCACTTGTTTTACGAGTCTCGTCCCGTGTATTATTTAGAGGTTTACACCTTGCTCTTTTGTTTAGGTGGTGAAAATAAACCCCCCTATTTCGTATTCCTGCACCTGTCTCCAATCATTAGACAACGTGACAGAATAACCAACATCCAAAATGGAGACAGCAGGAAAGACCGAGCTGTCGACCATCATAGAAACAGTCCAGCATCAAGAGGACTGTCTCTCCAGACTCAGCAGCGCCATGGACAGCGTGCTGGCAACCATCCTCTGTTTGGAGGGGAATGTGCAGTCCCTCCAGTCTCCTTCACCGGTTCCGGCACCAGACCCCCCCCGCCATTATCTGTCTCCACCCCATCTGAGCCGGTCCATGGAATACACCTGTCCCTCCCGGAGCGCTTTGACGGCACACCAGAGAGATGTAAGGGATTCCTTCTGCAATGCGACCTGTACCTAGCTCGCTACGCCGAGGCTGTCTCTGGGAGAGACAGGGTTGCCACTGTCATCTCGACACCGACCGGACGGGCCCTGGACTGGGGTGGACTGGGGTGGACTGGGGTGAAATCTGACAACGCGGTTGGATTAACAAGAAGTTAAGACACTTGTATTTTCATGAATGTTTAATATTACGATTTTTGTATTTTGAATTTCGCGCTCTGCAATTTCACCGGATGTTGTCGTGGTGGGACGCGTCCCACCTAGCCCAAAGAGGTTATTAACCAAGGATGGCCCAGGGCAGAGCGAGGGCAGTCCATTATGTGGAGACGGATTCTTTCCTGGTGATTCCCAGAGAGACACAGGATGACAGGAACAGTTCTCTCACAGACACAGGCAAGGAGCTGTCCATTGAGAGCGTTGGCATCAAGGGGTGAATCGAGTGGAACAGTGTCCAGGCCCAACTGGATAACAACACCTCGGTCCAGGAAACTCTCGGCGGTGCCCGAGTCGATGAGGGCAGGCAGAGGAAAAGCCTGGCTCTGCCACACAAGGGTGTCGTCAAGCTAGGGTCTGGGGGTAGATGGGCCAGCGATTTGGCTCAACAGTATAACTGCCGAGCCACCTCCCTTAGCTGGCCACAGGGAACAAGTGGAGACGAAGTGATCAACCTGGCCACAGTATAGGCAGTTCCTAGTGCTGATTCGCCGCTGCCACTCTTTAGGTGAGAGACAGGCTGAGCTGCATGGGTTCATGTTCTGGAATAGACTTAGGAAGGGAGGCAGTTAGCCATCCGGCGCTGACAGAGATGGCCGTCTCGCTTCACGTTCCTAGGAAACTATGCAGTATTTCGTTTTTTTATGTGTTATTTCTTACATTGTTACCCCAGGAAATCTTAGGTTTATTACATACAGTCGGGAGGAACTATTGGATATAAGAGCAATGTCAACTCACCAACATTATGACCAGAAATACGACTTTCCTGAGCAGATCCTCTGTTTGGCCCACCACCCAGGACAATGGATCGGATCCCAGGGTTCATACCTTGGCCAGATTGTACTGTCACGTGGATCAGAACAGATGAACCCAAGAGCAGACTCAGACAAGGAGACTGGGATGAGGTAACCAAGTTATTTATTGAAACACAGGTGGAAGATGGGGTGCAGGCCAGGGGAAGCTTGGGCGGGTTGCAGGAAGCCAGGTGTGGAGGCTGAGCATGGAGCGAGGGGGGATGGGACTGGGTAAGCAGGTCCGGAGAGGAATCCAAGGACACAGTGGAGTAGGGGGTCCAGGACAGAGTAGCAGGACTGATGAGACTTGGGGCTGGAGACAGTGGCTAAAGTCAGAGCGGAATGTCAGAACTGTAACGGAGAGGAAACAGCGTCATGCAAGGGAAAACAGGCATAGCACGAAAACAGGATCACAGCAGGAACAAATGGCTAAAAAACGCAGACTGACTGAGCAGAGGTTACGATCTGGCAGCGTGGAAGTGGCAGGGCTGAGTATTTGTAGAGGTATTGATTATGGAACAGGTTGCAGCTGGTGAGGATCTGCTCTGCCTCCAGCACACCTGTCTCCGCCAACACAATCACACACACACACACAGAGGAAGAGGGAGAGAGCACTGGGGGAGTGACGGTAGGTTAGGGCGACACAGGATGAGAAGTAGAGGGCGTGGCAGGGGAAAATGTAATAAATTATCCTGCTCCAACCCAGGTAGGATGCAAGATCTCCCCTCCTTTTCTGTCAACTCAACCAGTGTGTTTTCCCATTAAATTACCTGAATATCCTAGCCCCTCACTCACGTGAGCTCTGATAGATTCCGGAGCTGCCGGGAATCTTTTAGACAGCGCCACTGCATTACGCATTCCTTTGGTTCCCCTACAGTCACCCATTCCGGTTCGAGCCCTGGATAATCATCCAATAGGGACAGGGCTCGTACATCACATCACTGTTCCCGTTTCTCTGCTGACCTTTGGGACTCATTTAGAACATATCCCCTTTTTGATTTTTGACACCCCACACACCCCGTTGTTTTAGATCTCCCCTGGTTGAGTTGGCATAACCCTGTCATTTCCTAGTCCGAGGGGAGACTGCTGGGTTGGTCTCGTGGTGTCTGTCAACACCACTATGATGGAAAGTACGGAACACGCCCCTCAAGTGGAGTTACCGGAGGAATACCAGGATCTGGACCGGGTTCTCTAAGACACTGGCTACATCTCTGCGTCCTCATTGCCCCTGGAACTGTGCCATTGACCTGCTGTCTGACGCTGCCCCCCCCGAGAGGACACGTCTATCCCCTCTCCTATGCGGAGACCGAGGCCATTGAGATCTATGTACAGGAGAGCCTCCAGCAGGGTTTTATCCGCCCCTCTACGTCACCAGCCTCATCAAGCTTATTTTTTGTGAAAAAGAAAGATGGGGGACTGCGTCCCTGCATAGATTATCGAACTCTGAATAAAGCAACCGTTAAATTCAGCTATCATTTACTTCTCATCCCAACCATCATCGAACAAATGCACGGGGCGCAATACTTCACGAAACTGGACTTGAGGAGCGCCTACAATCTGGTGCACATTCATGAAGGCAACGAATGGAAATGGCCTTTTCCATGACCACGGGCCATTACGAGTTTCTCGTAATTCCTTTTGGCCTGTCTAATGCTCCTTCAGTCTTCCAGGCCTTTATTAACGAAGTGTTTCGGGGCATGCTGGGATGGGGTGTGGTGGTTTATATTGATGACATTTTTGTCTATTCTGCTGACCGCACCCAGCATGTCTCATTAGTCAGGTCTGTGCTGGGAATACTGTTGGAGCATGATCTATATGTTAAACAAGAGAAGTGTTTGTTTTTCCAGCGGCCTGTGTCCTTTTTGGTCTACCTCATATCCACGGAGGGAATGGAGATGGCGGAGCAACGTGTCAACACAGTCAGGTCATGGCCCATCCCCAACTCTGTGAAAGTAGTCCAGCGATTCCTGGGGTTCGCTAACTATTTCCGGAGGTTAATCCGGGGCTTCAGCATGGTGGTCGTGCCTCTTACCTCCCTGCTGAGAGGAGGTCCCCTGCGGCTTAGTTGGACGGAGGAGGCGGAGAGGGCATTCGAGACACTGAAAGCACGCTTCACCACTGCTCCCATGCTGGCACATTTTGACCACTCACTTCCCTTCATCGTCAAGATGGATGCATCCGAAGTAGGAGTCGAGGCAGTGCTGTCCCAGCGCACCAAGACCCCTCCAAAGCTGCGGCCCTGCGCCTTTTACTACAAGCAGCTGAGCCCAGCCCAGAGGAACTACGACGTAGGGGACTGGGAACTATTGCTGGTCAAGAAGGCTCTGAAGGCGTGGAGGCACTGGCTGGTCCAACCACCCTTTACTGGGGTGGACGGACCACCGCAACTGGAGTACATCAGGGCAGCGAAGAGGCTAAACCCGAGGCAGGCCAGGTGAGCTCTATTCTTCGCCAGGTTCCAATTCATGCTTTCTTATAGGCCAGGCTCACCTCTATGACACAGAGGAGAGGGAGGGAGAGGAGACTCCCATCCTCCCTCCATCCCATATCATCGTGCAAGTGGTGTGGGACGTGGATTCCAACATACAGCAGGCCCTGCACACGGAACCCGCACCTGCAGTGCCCGGAGAACCACGTCTACATGCCCACGAGGTGTGCGGGACAGCCTCCTTGCTTGGGCGCACACGGCGCCTGTGTCGGGTCATCTTGGGATAAGCCGTACCATCGCCTGCCTGATGGAGTACTGGTGACCCACCTTGGCTAGGGACACCCAGGTTTACGTCTCTTCCTGCTCCATCTGTGCTCAGTCAAAGACACCCAGACACCTCCCTTATGGAAAGCTCTTTCCCCTGCCAGTTCCACAATGACCCTGGTCTCACCTCTCGGTGGACTTTGTCACTGACCTTCCTCCCTCCCAGGGGAACACCACCGCTCTCGTCGTTGTGGACTGGTTTTCCAAAGCTTGTCACCTCCTTCGTCTGCCTGGGCTCCCGTCGGCCATACAAACTGCGGAGGCTCTTTTTATGCATGTCTTCCAGCACTACGGGATCCCAGAGGACATTGTGTTAGATCGTGGCCCTCACATGTATGGAAAGCGTTCATGGAACGCCTGGGGGTCACAGTCAGCCTCACCTCCGGGTACTGTCCTCAAGCTAATGGGCAGGTGGAGAGGGTCAATCAGGAAGTGGGCAGGTTCCTGAGGTGTTACTGTCAGGACCGGCCGGGGGAGTAGTCTGATTTTCTACCTTGGGCTGAGTACGCTCAGAATTCCCTCCAGCACTCCTCCACTAACCTCACTCATTTCCAGTGAGTGTTGGGGTATCAGCCAGCCCAGACACTTTGGCATCCGAGCCAGACTGAGGCCCCTGCGGTGGACGAGTGGTTTCGGCGCGGTGAGGAGACCTGGAATGCTGCGCACACTCGTCTCCAGCGGGCCGTGCGTCAGAACAAGGAACAGGCCGACCGCCACCGCAGTGAGGCGCCTGTCTTCTCTCCAGGCGACCGGGTCTTGCTCTACACCCGGAACCTGCTCCTCCACCGGCGCTGCCGGAAATTGAGCCAGTGGTTTGCGGGGCCGTTTAAAGTCCTGAGGAGGGTTAATGAGGTAACGTACCATTTGCAACTCCCTGCTGAGGGAGGCCAGTGGTGCCTGGTCCCTTCGCAGAGGCTGGACCAAGCAACGTTCCACCTCCTCCTCTGGACATCGAGGAAGGTCCGGCGTATTCAGTCGGTGAAGTCCTGGATTCGAGGCGTCGGGCAGGGCGTCTCCAGTACCTCATCGACTGGAAGGGGTACGGCCCAGAGGAGCAGTGCTGGGTTCCTGCGGTGAACATCCTGGACGCTTTGCTGACTAGGGATTTTCACCATCGGCGCCCTGACTGTCCCCGAGGCCGGCTTCCATGTGATTGTGCACTTGTTTTACAGGTCTCGTCCCATGTATTATTTTGAGATCTCAAAAGGTTTTACGGCTGCACCATCGAGAGCATCCTGACTGTTTGCATCACTGCCTGGTATGGCAACTGCTCGGCCTCTGACCGCAAGGCTCTACTACCTGCCATCTAGGACCTCTATACCAGGAGGTGTCAGAGGAAGGCCCTAAAAATTGTCAAAGACTCCAGCCACCCTAGTCATAGACTGTTCTCTCTGCTAAAGCACGGCAAGCGGTATCGGAGCGCCAAGTCTAGGTCCAAGAGGCTTCTAAACAGCTTCTAACCCCAAACTATAAGACTCCTGAACATGTCTACCCAGACTGTTTGCATTCCCCCCCCCCACACGCTGCTGCTACTCTCTGTTATTATCTATGCATAGTCCATTTAATAACTCTACCTACATGTACATATACCTCAATTACCTCGACACCGGTGCCCCCGCACATTGACTTTGTACCGGTACCCCCTATATATACCCAGCTATTGTTATTTTACTGCTGCTCTTGAATTATTTGTTATTCTTATCTCTTACTTTTTAAAGATATTTTCTTAAAACTGCATTGTTGGATAAGGGCTTGTAAGTAAGCATTTCACTGTAAGGTGTTGTATTCGGGGGGCATGTGACAAATAAAATTTGATTTGATTTAAAGGACACCAAAAAGAAGAAGAGACTTACTTAGGCCAAGAAACACGAGCAATGGACATTAGACCGGTGGAAATCAAATTTTAGATTTGTGAGATGTAAAGCAGATGAACGGATGATTTCCGCATGCGTGGTTACCACCGTGAAATATGGAGGAGGAGGTGTAATGGTGTGGGGGTGCTTTGCTGGTGACACCGTCTGTGATTTCTTTAGAATTCAAGGAACTCTTAACCAGCATGGTTACCACATCATTCTGCAGCTATACGCCATACCATCTGGTTTGTGTGCCTTTCCGAGGGGGAAGGTCTGTGACAAAGTCCACGGAGAGATGGGACCAGGGTCAATGTGGATCCGGCAGCGGGTGAAGTTTGCCATATGAGAGGTGTCCAGGTGTCTTGCTCTGTGGGCAGGTGGAGCAGGAAGAGACGTAAACCCGGACGTCCCGGGTCAAGGTGGGCCATCAGTTCTTGGCGGAATGACAGTTGATAGTAAGGGCTATACCCGTGTGCCCCGACACAGGTGCTGTGTGTGCCCAGGCGAGGAGCCGGTCCCGCACATCAGAGGGCACGTAGATATGCCCCTCGGGACAGTGGGCAGGTGAGGGCTTCTGTCTCAGGGCTCGACGGATGTCCGCTTGCACATTCCACACGTCAGGAGCCACAATGCAGTGTACTTCAACTTCCTGTGGTCTGTCCAGACAAGGAATTTGTTGTTTAGCACCCTCCAGCCAGTGCCGCCATGTTTTCAGTTTCAGTTTTGCCTCTCCAAAATGGACCTGACATGAGAGACATATTGCTCGCATGTAGTGGAGTACACCAAGATGTCGTCTATGTACACCACCACACAGCGACCAAACATGTCTTTAAACACCTCGTTAATGAATGATTGAAACACAGAGGGTGCATTTGTCAGGCCGTAGGGCATTACCCAGTATTCATAGTGCCTGGTGCTGGTGCTGGTGCTGAAGGCCGTCTTCCATTCATCCCCCTCTCTGAAGCGCACTAGGTTGTAGGCACTGCGTAAATCCAATTTAGTAAAGTACTTAGCATCGTGCATCTGTTTGATCACAGTGGGTATGAGAGGGAGGGAATAACTGAATTTAACAGTAGCCTTATTCAGTGTCAGGTAATCGATACAGGGGCGGAGAGGTGTTCGAAAAAGAAGCTGGAGGCGGCCGGAGAGGTGGACAGACGGATGAATCTTTGGGCCAGCACTTCCTGGACATAGGCCTCCATGGCTTCAGTCTCTGCATGCGAGAGAGGGTAGATGTGCCACCGCGGGAGGGTAGAACCAGACAGTAGGTTGATAGTGCAGTCCCATGGGTGATGGGGGGGCAGGCACGTGGCACGAGTCTTCGAAAAGGCCGTCTGTAGGTCCCAGTACGCCTCCGGGATAGGGACGTGGGTGGCCTGATCCAGACTTTCCACAGAGGTGGCACAGGTTGACATAGAGAGACCCCTCTACTGACTCTCCTGCAACCAACCCAACAACCTTCTCTCTGTCCACGATATACTGTAAGTGCAACTGTAGCCAGGGAAAACCTAAAACTACGGGGTGTTCAGGAGAGTCTAAGATGAGGAAAGTGATGCGTTCATGGTAGTTGGGAGTAACTGTGAGGGAAATAGGAATCGTGGTCTGGCACACCAGTCCTGTTCCTAGGGGACGGTTGTCTAGGGCAAGGACTGGGATAGGAGATTATAAAGGGACGAGAGGAATACGTAATTATAAGGCCTCTGCAGCACCTGAGTCCACTAGTGCAAGACTCAGTGGGGGGCCAGGATAGTCAGGGAAAGTGACAGGGAGGGGGGCGGGCTGGGTGGACAGAGAGGAGCAAGGCACGTCTACTCCTACCTGGGAAGGTGCAGGAGCGCTCCTCGGCCTGTCGCTTCCTCGCCCGGTTCTCCTTCTTGACAGGTGTTCCAGGGGTGGTCCGACTCCCTGCAGTAGGAGCAGAGACCCTATTGATGTTCCTCAGGGGTAAGGTGTGTCGTGCCCACCTCCATGGGCTCAGTCTCGCTGGAGGTTCCTGGGGGAGACCCAAACCCCCAGGATGGGCGACGATGGGCACCCAGGAGAGTATCCAGGCGGATGACCATGGCGATGAGCTGGTCCAGTGTGAGGTCCTCATCGTGACAGGCCAGTTCGGTCTGGATGTCCACCTGTAGCCTGCTGCGGAAAACCATCATCAGGGTCTGGTCTGGCCCTCTGTAGGGTGGTCGAAGACGGCACGGAAGAGTTGGCTGAAGCGCTGATAGGACAACACTTCTGGTCCGTCCCTCTCCCAGATGGCGTGCGCCCACTCCAGAGGCCGGCCTGTCAGCACCGAGATCACTAAGGCCACCTTGTCCCTCTCGGAGGCCGTCCTGGCATGACGGGCCAGGTGGAGGTAACACTGCAGGAGAAACCCCCTACAATGAAACCCCCTTCAAACCACTCTGGGAGGGGCAGGTGGACGTTGCTGATCGGGCCGGGTGATGTAGATGGTGGTGGGGTGGCTGGAACGACCACGGGGAGCTGGGAAGGTGGTGGTGTAGCCTGCAGTTGGCATACGGCCCGGAGCACCTCGTTCATGGTAGTCCCTAGGAGCTCCAGGCACGAGTCGTGGTGGTGGAGTTTCGCTCCTACAGCAGAGAGGTCGGGATGCCCTGCTGCTTCCTGTTTTCTTAGGTCGGTCATTCTGTCACTGGTGTAGAGAGGAGTAGGCAGGAGGCACTCGCAGGTTTTGAACTACTGAGGTTATTAAAGCACCATAGATCAAAGCGGGACGAAACCCAAAAGCTGCTCAAAATATATCTTCATAAACAAAAGGCACAGGGCGAACCCAAAGGGCCAAATATGGAGTACTCGGGAAATAGTAGAAGAGATTCCTCTCAGGAAAACAAGTAACATTAGCAATGACAGACAAAGACAAATGGCAGAGGGAGTATATATACAGTGATAGAGTAGGGATTGGAACCAGGTGTGTGTAATGATGACGAGACAAGTCCGGGGTTGATGAGTGACGGGCGTTTGCCAGCAGTAGGTTCGGCAGCAGCTAGAAGGCCGGTGACGCCGAACGCCTGAGATGAACAGGAGGGGGAGCCAAAGCGAAGGGGAGTGTGACAGGTTTTGGATGAGTTGGACCGCAGAGTGAAGGAAAAGCAGCCAACAGGTGCTCAGCATGTGTGGGAACTCCTTCAAGACGGTTGGAAAAGCATTCCAGGTGAAGCTGCTTGAAAGAATGCCAAGAGTGTGCAAAGCTGTCATCAGGGCAGAGGGTGGCTACTTTGAAGAATCTCAAATATAAATTATATTTAGATTTGTTTAACACTTTTTTGGTTACTACATGATTCCATATGTATTATTTCATAGTTTTGATGTCTTTACTATTATTGTACAATGTAGGAAATAGTCAAAATAAAGAAAAACCCTTGAAAGAGTAGGTGTGTCCAACATTTTGACTGGTACTGAATATAAAACAATTATTATATTTAAGTACGCAACATAACAATACCTTTCAGTCTCAACTGTCAGTCCTGGGGACAGACGTTATCGGTTAGTTACTTATTATATCAAATATATGACTTATAGCCCACACCTGTTGAAGTAGGCCCATGTCAGGGGGTGAACTGAGGACGGACATTGATCAATGTTTGCCCATGTAGGTTGGACATGAAACCCTTGCCCTTAAAGATATACAATGACCTTGAGCATTCTCTTCATTGGCAACTGTTATAGGGGGAGGGTCTATATTACAGTTTCTCTCAATTGCTAAAACACTAAAACCCATTGGCTGAACAAAGTTCTCAGTTCCCTGGACTCATTTAGCTAATTATGCAGTCTGTTGTCAATACCTTAAACCATTTCACATGGTAAAACACAATTTGCAGGTCTCACTTAGACTTTTCAGCAAAACTCTAAACACATTCTCGTTCTCAAAACACATTCTGCACTCTAATGCACATGTCATCCATACTGGTAAACACAAGTGGCAACAATCAAATACAAATAGAGAACACATGTCATTGATTGAACACAACCACTCAAAATTGATTTAACCTGTTTCAAATGATGCGACACAACCAATATAAGCCAGTTCAGAGAGCAAACATGTTGTTGAAGGTGGGAAGGAGAAAGTCTGAGAATGGATAGAAGAAACAATATGAGAGGACGAGGACGAGTGCGTATGCGAGGTGGGCGGCGAGGAGGAGGGCAAGAAAGAGGAAGAGGAAGACAAAGATTGGAAATATCTGATGAAATTCAAGCAACAGTTATAGACCATGTTCTTGTCCATGGACTGACAATGAGGGAAGCAGGACTTAGAGTGCAACCCAATTTGAGCCAATTTTCTGTGTCCACCATAGTAAAGACATTCAGAGAAGAGAACATGTACAGTATACTACTGTATTTTCACAGAGACAAAGGACAAGTTTGTGAGATGCAGGGTACAGTACTGTAAAAATAGGGGTACAAGGAGGAGGAAGAACAAAAAACCAAAGAGCAAAGCAGAGTAGTAATTTCTGATCAATTTTGAGCTACTATGATAGAACATGTTTTCGTTCATCAAAAGACAATGACGGAAAAATATGAATATTTTTTTAGATTAAAAATGTACTTCTCCCTGAGTATGTTTTGAACAATGTGTTTTCTATTTTTCGGTGTATTGTTTACTGACTGCTTGAGAGTGTATATCATTTTGATCACTTTGTTTATGATTTGAGAGCAGTGTTTGATTTTGAACACAGGTAAAACTGTTTTGAGGCGAATGTTTCATTTTGCGAGAGGAGTCAGAGGTTATGTAAATAGTGCTTGAAGATGAGGTTTTGTGTTTAATGTTTTCAGGAAATGGAGCAAGGTTTCAGAAATTGTGTTTTAGCAATTGAGAAAAACTGTAAAGAAAATGATTAGCTAATAACTTCCTTTTAGTATGTAATAAATATGAGGATTCCAGCATTTGCTGTGTCTGTTACTCAATTGAAATGAAATTGCATTGTAATTCAATTGATTAATAATATCACTTTTGTGAGAGAGAGAGAGAGAGAGAGAGAGAGAGCAAATCAAAAATAACAGATAATGAAAAATGGTTTGATAAAAAGGAACAGCACATTAGAAATCAGCTGGATGGAATTGAGGAATCCATAGAATCAAACCACTTCTGGGAGAATTGGAATAAATTAAACAAACCTCATCATGAGGAATTGGCTATCCAAAATGGGGATATGTGGAGAAATCACTTTGCAAACCTCTACAGCAATATAACAGAGCCCAGAACAAAAAGATATACAAGAAAAACTACAAATCCTTGAATTAGCAGTCAAAGACTATCAGAATCCTGTGGATACCCCAATTACAGAAGAAGAATTATTGGGAAAACGATGCACTCTCCAACCCAAAAGGGCCTGTGGTGCTGATGGTATTTTAAATGAAATGATCAAATATACAGACCACAAATTCAAATTGGCTATACTCAAACTCTTCAACATTATCCTCACTGCAGGTATTTTCCCCGATATTTGGAACCAGGGATTGATCACACCAATCTATAAAAATGGAGACAAATTTGACCCAAATAATTACAAAGGAATTTGCGTTAACAGCAACTTGGGGAAAATTCTCTGCAGTATTATAAATAGCAGACTACATCATTTCCTTGACGAACACAACGTCCTGAGCAGAAGCCAGATTGGATTTCAATTTTTTTCTCGTACAACAGACCACATTTACACCCTCCACACTCTAATTGATAAACAAGTTAACCAAAACAAAGGCAAAATCTACTCGTGTTTTGTAGATTTCAAGAAAGCATTTGATTCAATTTGGCACGAAGGTCTTTTTTATAAACTAATAGAAAGTGGTATTGGAGGGAAGACATATGATTTTATTAAATCAATGTACACTAAAAACAAATGTGCGGTTAAAATTGGCAACAAGCAAACAGACTTCTTCTCTCAGGGGCTGGGAGTGAAACAGGGCTGCCCAATAAGTCCAACATTGTTTAACATCTACATTAATGAATTGGCAAAAACATTAGAAGAATCGGCAGCACCTGGTATCACCCTACACAACACTGAAATCAAGTGTCTGCTGTACACAGATGACCTGGTGCTGCTGTCTCCCACTAAAGAGGGGTTACAGCAGCACCTAGATCGTCTTCACAGGTTCTGTCAGACCTGGGCTCTGACCGTTAACCTAAAAAAACCTAATATAATGATATTCCAAAAAAGGTCTGGAAATAAGGATGACAAATATAAATTCTATTTGGACAAAGTTATATTAGAACACACCAAAAACTACACATATCTAGGACTAAATATCAGCAACACAGGTAGCTTTCACATGGCTGTGAATGAGCTGAGAGACAAAGCAAGAAGAGCATTCTATGCCATTAAAAGGAACATCAAAATCGAAATTCCAATTAGAATCTGGCTCAAAATTTTTCAATCAGTTATAGAACCAATTGCTCTATATAGCAGTGAAGTATGGGGTCCACTCTCTAATAATGAATTTACTAAATGGGACAAACATCCAATTGAAATATTGCATGCAGAGTTGTGCAAGACTGTATTGCAAGTACAAAGAAAAACTCCAAATAACACATGTAGAGCAGAATTGGGCCAATACCCCCTCCTCATTCGAATAGAAAAAATAGCAATCAAATTTTACAACCATCTAAAAACAAGTGACCCGAAAACATTCCATCACACAGCTCTACAATGTCAAGAGATGAAACCAGAGAAGAGTCCCCTCAGCCAGCTGGTTCTGAGGCTCAGTTCACCAACCCAAACCAACCCCATAGAGCCTCAGGACAGCCCTCAGAAAATCTGGCCCAACCAAATCATCACAAAACAAAAAGAAAAATATATCACCTATTGGAAAGACAACACAAAAAATCAAAGTAAACTTCAATGCTATTTGGCTCTAAACAGACAGTACATGGTGGCAGACTATCTGACCACTGTGACTGATAGAAAACTGAGGAAAACATTGACTAGGTACAGACTCAGTGAGGACAGTCTGGCTATAGAGACCGGTCGTCACAGACAAACCTGGCTGCCCAGAGAGGACAGGCTGTGCTCACTCTGCTCCAGGGGAGAGGTAGAGACAGAGCTGCATTTCCTATTACACTGTGACAAATACTCAGACCTAAGAGAATATTTATTTCCCAAAATTATAATTCAATACAAAGAATTTGAAACTATAAAAGATGAAGAAAAAATCAAATATTTATTGGGTGAAAAGCCAAAATGTGCAGTTTTGTCAGCCAAATATGTGTCCTCCTGCCAGAACCTGAGGGACAGCCAGTGAAAAGTGCAAAGTAATGTTGATAATATTTCCCGTTTTGTTTTGTCTTTCATACCAGGGCATGTGTCTTCTCAGTCATGTTGACACTGGTCTACTACTGTTGCTTTAATGTATTGTTGTTCTGATTAATATTGTTGTTGTAGTTGTTGTTAATGGTAATCCCATGTCCACTACTACTATTATTATTGCTGTTGGTCCCACCATTTATTTATATAGAAATATATATATATTTTGTATATATATACATATATATTTTATTTTTATTTTTCGATATGTATACTTTGACAATGTAAGTAATAATGAACTTGCCATGTCAATAAAGTCAATTGAATTGAATTGAATTGAAAAAAAGCACTGTCCAGCACATAAATCCCCTCCTATAGACTTTATGGTCTTCAAGATGTCTGGCCCACATTCAGTTACTCTTCAGAGAAACATCAATCAAATATGTCTTTCTCAGCCAGACCCAGACACCAACTGTCTTATGTTACCGTACAGCAAGTCCCTGAACTTCGGGCTTCAGAGCAGTAACCCTCAAATAAATACCCTGGCACGTACAACAATCTGAAACAAAAACAGCCACCTTTTTAAGAGCCTAATAAAATAGTTTAGTGATAATCACACAGCCTGTCTGGTTGATGGAGGTATTTTGAGCTGTGGCAAAATGCCAGTGAGCTGTTTTGAATGCCAGTGTCAACTCTTTGATAATATGAAATGATCCTTGAGAGAGAGGATGTTAAGCCAGAGGTCTGCCAACTCACTGGAAAATAACTAACTGCAACAGCACTGGTGATGGCTGGAGGGAGGGAGGGATGGTGTAGGGAGTGAGGGAGGGAAGAAGGGATGGTGGAGGGAGGGAGGTGTTGCGAAAGAGTCCAAGAGGAGGCTGCAGTTGGTTATGAGACAGTGAGCCCTTTTCTCTCCTCTGGGCATTCACTTTCCTCTTCTCCTCTCCCCTCTGTTATTTTCCTCTCCTCTGTTCTCTCCCAGCACCACTCCCTCTGCCAGGCTCTTGTAAATGTAAATAGCTCCATTAAACCAGACGAGACACACAAATACACAGAGAGAAGGACAGGAAGAGGGCGGGGGGAACATTTAGAAAAACATGTTTTCTACTGTTCTGGTATCCTGTAACAATTAATCTGGAGGCGAAAGAAACGCACACCTGTTTAGGCGAGGTGCTGGCTAGCGGAGTAGAACACTTGGAAAAGACAAGGAGAGCTGTGTGTGGCTCTCCTTTTCATTTTCTAACTTGTACCAATTACCTCTCTCTATCTGGACTCCCAAATCTTCCCACAGGTCTAATTGGTGGGCCATACTGACCTTAAGGTCAACACTAAGTCACCTAACATACAGACACCTGCCCGGTGTCTTGCTGCCACACACACACACACATGGATACACACACACATGTTTCTTTTAGTATCCATGTGGGGACCAAACAATTGATTCCCATTCAAAGTCCTATTTTCCCTAACCCTTAACCTAACCTTTACCTTAACACCAAACCCCTAACCCAAATCCTACATCTAACCCCTAACCCCAATTCTAACCCTAATTGTAACCCTAACCCCTAAGCCTAAAAGAGCCGGCAAAATGTCCCAACTTGTCCGAATTTTCCTTGTTTTACTATCCTTGTGAGGACTTCTTCTAGTCCCCACAAGGATAGTAAAAACATACACACACACACACACACACACACACACACACACACACACACACACACACACACACACACACACACACACACACACACACACACACACACACACACACACACACACACACACACACACACACACACACACACACACACACACACACAGTACTGTAGTGTACAAAATATTAGGAACAACTTCCTAATGTTGAGTTGCACCTCCTCAGAAGAGCCTCAATTCGTCAGGGCATGGACTTCACAAGGTCTCAAGCATTCCACAGGGATGCTGGCCCATGTTGACTCCAATGCTTCCCACAGTTGTGTCAAGTTGGCTGGATGTCCTTTGGGTGGTGGACCATTTTTTGATACACACAAGAAACTGTTGAGCGTGAAAAACCCAGCAGCGTTGCCGATATTGACACACATAAAGCGGTGCACCTGGCACCTACTACCATACTCTGTTTAAAAGCACTTAAATATTTTGTCTTGCCCATTCACCCTCTAAATGGCACACGTGCGCAATCCATGTCTCAATTGTCACGAGGCTTAAGTATCCTTCTTTAACCTGTCTCCTCCCCTTCATCTACACTGATTGTAGTGGATTTAACAGGTGACATCAATAAGGGATCATAGGTTTCACCTGGATTCACCTGGTCAGTCTATGTCATGGAAAGAGCTGGTGTTCCTAATGTTTTGTACACTCAGTGTACAATCTAGTTCAACAGTACAACTTTATAAGAATACTATTACTTTCAGCCCCATTTCCACAGTCTGACCCAAACTATCGTTCTATTGATTATTAGCAAGCTGGACAGTCGAGAAACTGTATGATTGTAGGCCTATTGACTGTGCATAGTGATTATTAGCGAGCTGGACAGTCAAAACTGTATGAATATAGGTCCATTACCATTTCTACACAGTTTCGATTTGGTTTGGATGGAAAACATCTGTCTGACTGGAATGGCCTCACAGCAAGAAACCCCAGCTTCGATGTAAAGCAACTCTCCTCTTGAACCCTGGAAACCGTCATCCACTAACGACTTCTATCAAATCTGACAGAACGGATGTTTGTCTGGCAACTGTTAAAGGGATCGAGCACAGTTCTCTTTGAGGAGATTCCACACATGACACAGTGCCAGCTCAGTTCTAATATGGATGTTAATCTACTGTGTGTGTTTGTGTGTGTGTCCCTGAAAACAGTAAACAAAGCCATCACACCACGATGACACGATAAACTAGTGGTACACCCAACAATGACAGGCCATTGGGATTAGAACATGGTCTGATATCATCCCAGATTGTCAACAGATTGAGAGAATTGTTTTGGTCAGGGCATCAACGTAATGGTGCCAGAAGAGGTTAGGTCAAACAGTGGGTATGTTTTGTGGCTTAATAATGGTTGCTCAACGTTTGCACAAAAACGCAAATGATGTGCTCTCGCTCTATAGTTGTTGAAGCATGGCAACTCTTCAAACAGGGTAAACCCACACACCAACACAGACACATGCGAACGCACAAAAGCGCGCATGTAAGGGATAGAGAGAGCGAGAGAGAGAGAGCGAGAGAGAGAGAGAGAGAGAGAGAGAGAGAGAGAGAGAGAGAGAGAGAGAGAGAGAGAGAGAGAGAGAGAGAGAGAGAGAGAGAGAGAGAGAGAGAGAGAGAGAGAGAGAGAGCGAGAGCACCTGTGCCTTTACCAAGCCTTTGTTGCAGCTGCAATGAGTGGAGCAATGATGTCTCTCTTAAAAAGTTTATCTTCACAACATGAACAGAAGTAAAGATACTCAAGTTGGTCACATGAGAACTTACAAACTCGCTTAAAAGAATGTTCAAGGACAAGGGCATCTGAGGACACAGTACTCCTGAGCACAATTAATTACCAGACAACAAAAAAAAGAAATGGTCTTTGATGTTTTTTTAAAACATTCTTTTCTCTGCTTTAAAGTGGCAATCTGGGATTGATACACCCATCATTTTTTTTTTTTTTTAAGTCATACTATATAGCCATTGATTCTTGAAGAATACAACTCGAAAATGCCTTATGAGCTTAGTTCAACTGTCTTACTCCATCACAAGCCAAACTATACGTTTGTTTTGCATACTTTTATGTAAACAATGTAATTGTTAACAAACACTGTATTGCTTCCAAGCTTGCTTAAAACTCAACAAATAATTAAGATCTCATGGATGTCAGTCCTTGCATCCAATGCTCTGTCTATGAATTTGAGTGGTAACATTTCTTCAGCTCCATCCCTTAGTTGTAGAAATGCCTGGAAAAGCCAATGAAGAGTCATTTTAACATTCTAACAGTCTAATAAATATATTTAATATATGCTATTGGACAAATACTCATTTGGTTACGTTTAGGAAGGTCTTGGGTATCATTAGAATACAAAAAAGTTATTATTTCAAATAACACAATAGCTTTTTCATGACTTTATTTCATTGTAGGCTATCTTTTGCTACGTGTTAATGTGTGGAGCGCATGGAACAGTAGTTATTCTTGGAAACGTGATATTTTGAAATATTTGAAACATCTCTTCAATTTTGAGTTATTTGGCAAAGGTAAGTGTTTTGGAAACCTCAATCTGCTCTTTCTAATACTATATAGACATCTAAATGTATTACCTTCATGTGACCCTGTAGACGGAATTGAAAAGTAACTTTTTGCCGCTCCGGGAAAATAATTACGTTCTCTTTAAAACTGCTTAGAACACAAATTCTGTTTGTGATATTGAAATTCTAACCAAATACGTGTGTTCAATAGACTTATTAAGAAAAGTCAAGGATGGATGGGGTCCTGACTTTCAAAATGACAGAGATATTTCAATTTGAAATACATTTTGAGTCAAAATGACTCGCTCAGACTTTCGAGTGTTAACAAAATGTGGTGGGGTGCCCGCTTTGTTGTTCTTTGAATCCCAGGTTGCCCCTATAAAAAGCTAGTAGCAGAATCTTTATTTCAGCATACCAAGTACGATATATGAGGACAACTCCATATCCCTAAGTAGAAGGATCTTTAATAATTCTCTCAACTTATAAGCATTTGCAACATTTTCTCAGCATACACTATTATAGCCTTCCATCGGCTTAACCTAAATTCGAAAGGCATGTTGGGATTTCCAAAAATATGCTTATGCCCGTCCATCGAAGTCGATGATGTCGTTGCTCCCAAATGAGGTTATTGTGGGGGGTTCTGTTTATGTCATTGCATGTGACTGTACAGGCCAATGTGAGACGCACATGGTTTGCCACATGAGGGGCAGGAGAATTCTCCACCAGAGACGGGTGCCCCTGCTGCAAGCTGGTGTCATTGCAAACACTGTTCGGTTCTCCTCTCTGTGATTGTGTTCTGGAGGTATGTGACACCCAAGTGGCAGGTGGAACGCCAGGTATGGAGGGTTGGTTGCCAGGATCTCCAGATTTAAAGGCTTGATGTCACACCTCTTGAGGAGGGTCTTGGTCCTTGAAGCACTTCTTAGTCTTTGGTCCTTGGTGCTTGAGGGTCTTGGTCTTTGAAGTGTTGCTTAGTTTTTGGTCCTTGGTCCTCGAGGGTCTTTGTCCTTGAAACACTTTTTTGTCCCCCAGCAGATCTATATGCTGGGTTTAACGCTTTCTGATCCCCATCCTGTTCTTTATTCCACTATGTTTGCTGATTTACAGTGTTTCTCTCTTCCAGGAAGGGGCAGACTCAGCTCTACTGTAATGGACGGATACAGTGCCTTCGAAAAGTATTTAGACCCCTTGACTTTTTCCACCAAAAGAATCTGCCTTATTTTAAAATTGATGAAATCGTTTTTTTCTTCTCATCAATCTACACACAATACCCCATAATGACAAAGCAAAAACAGGTTTTTAGAATTTGTTGCTCATTTATAAAACATAAAAAACTGAAATATCACATTTACCATTTACTCAGTACTTTGTTGAAGCATCTTTAGCAGCGATTACAGCATTGAGTCTTCTTGGGTATGATGCTACAAGCTTGGCACACCTGTATTTGGGGAGTTTCTCCCATTCTTCTCTGCAGATCCTCTCAAGCTTTGTCCGGTTGGATGGGGAGCATTGCTGCACAGCTATTTTCAGGTCTCTCCAGAGATGTTTGATTGGGTTCAAGTCCGGGCTCTGGCTGGGCCACTTAAGGACATTCAGAGACTTGTCCAGAAGCCACTCCTGTGTTGTCTTGGCTGTGTGCTTAGGGTCATTGTCCTTTTGGAAGGTGAACTTTCGCCCCAGTCTGATGTCCTGAGTGCTCTGGAGCAGGTTTTCATCAAGGATCTCTCTGTACTTCACTACGTTCATCTTTCCCTCGATCCTGACTAGTCTCCCAGTCCCTGCTGCTGAAAAATATCCCCACAGCATGATGCTGCCACCACCATGCTTCACCGCTCTTGGTCACCTCCCTGACAAAGCCCCTTCTCCCCCTATTGATCAGTTTGGCTGGGCGGCCAGCTCGAGGAAGAGTTTTGGTGGTTCCAAACTTTTCCCATTTAAGAATGATGGAGGCCACTGTGTTCTTCTGGACCTTCAATGCTGCAGAAATGTTTTGGTACCCTTCCCCAGATCTGTGCCTCGACACAATCCTGTCTCAAAGCTCTACAGACAATTCCTTCGACCTCATGGCTTGGTTTTTGCTCTGACATGCACTGTCAACTGTGGGACCTTATATAGACAGGTGTGTGCCTTTCCAAATCACATCCAATCAATTGAATTTACCACAGGTGGACTCCAATCAAGTTGTAAAAACATCTCAAGGATGATCAATCCTGAGCTCAATTTCAAGTCTCATGGCAAAAGGTCTGAATACTTACGTAAATAAGGTATTTCTGTTTTTTAAAGGACATTTAATGTTATCAATTTGCATGGGAAGGGTGATTGTGTGAGTGGCTGTTGTGAAAAAAGACATTAGTAGAAGATCCTGCTTTCAAATGACATTATTGTTGAGCCAATGTTTCTTTATTAAGCTATTTTCTCCTGAACCATATGGTCTATCCACTAGAAACTCACGCACAATATAAACACAGATAGGGGCGGAAGGTTGCTGGTTCAAGTCCTGGAATGGATCTGAACTGGGAGCTGGAAAGCTGCTGGTCTCAGATTCCATGTACCATCTCCTGCCACTGTGCACTTGAGCAAGGCAGTTAATCCTCCACAATCCAATTGCGCTGCACTGTGCCTCTCAACGTGTGTGTGTGTGTATATATATAGTACCAGTCAAAAGTTTGGACACACCTACACATTCAAGGGTTTTTCTTTATTTGTACTATTTTCTAAATTGTGGAATAATAGTGAAGACATCAAAACTATGAATAACACATACAGTGGTTCTTCTTGTAACACAGTATATGGGATTGATTTTAAGAAATGTAGCTTCATTAATTTGATTAATATTATGGTGTTTCTATTCCAAGAAAGATTCCAAGAAAATATGCTGCAGTACAACGTGACTGGTCGGGAGTAGGCAGTAGCAAAATAATCTTAACATTTCCACCCCCTAATTGTAGTCTAACCAATATTCAAACGGAGATTCAGTGAAAATAAAAGTCTTGTTGATTTATCAAGACCAGTCCCTATGCTTGTCTCAGAGCAGCGTGAAACGGTGCTGAAATAGTTGACCACACGCAGGTAGGCTATTGCTTAAAATCCTATTGCTTCCATCTTCAATATGCTTTAAATGCCACAATGTCACAAATAATTGAACACACACAATTCTTAAAACTCTAAGAAGACTAATAGGAGCTGATCTGCACTGCATATTAAACTGACATTCTTATTGCTATATTGCACACGTCTGTGTGTGTTTCAATCATCTCTCTCTCTCTATATATATACAGTGGGGAGAACAAGTATTTGATACACTGCCGATTTTGCAGGTTTTCCTACTTACAAAGCATGTAGAGGTCTGTAATTTTTATCACAGGTACACTTCAACTGTGAGAGACGGAATCTAAAACAAAAATCCAGAAAATCACATTGTATGATTTTTAAGTAATTAATTTGCATTTTATTGCATGACATAAGTATTTGATACATCAGAAAAGCAGAACTTAATATTTGGTACAGAAACCTTTGTTTGCAATTACAGAGATCATACGTTTCCTGTAGTCCTTGACCAGGTTTGCACACACTGCAGCAGGGATTTTGGCCCACTCCTCCATACAGACCTTCTCCAGATCCTTCAGGTTTCGGGGCTGTCGCTGGTCAATACGGACTTTCAGCTCCCTCCAAAGATTTTCTATTGGGTTCAGGTCTGGAGACTGGCTAGGCCACTCCAGGACCTTGAGATGCTTCTTACGGAGCCACTCCTTAGTTGCCCTGGCTGTGTGTTTCGGGTCGTTGTCATGCTGGAAGACCCAGCCACGACCTATCTTCAATGCTCTTACTGAGGGAAGGAGGTTGTTGGCCAAGATCTCGCGATGCATGGCCCCATCCATCCTCCCCTCAATACGGTGCAGTCGTCCTGTCCCCTTTGCAGAAAAGCATCCCCAAAGAATGATGTTTCCACCTCCAAGCTTCACGGTTAGGATGGTGTTCTTGGGGTTGTACTCATCCTTCTTCTTCCTCCAAACACGGCGAGTGGAGTTTAGACCAAAAAGCTCTATTTTTGTCTCATCAGACCACATGACCTTCTCCAATTCCTCCTCTGGATCATCCAGATGGTCATTGGCAAACTTCAGACGGGCCTGGACATGCGCTGGCTTGAGCAGGGGGACCTTACGTGCGCTGCAGGATTTTAATCCATGACGGCGTAGTGTGTTACTAATGGTTTTCTTTGAGACTGTGGTCCCAGCTCTCTTCAGGTCATTGACCAGGTCCTGCCGTGTAGTTCTGGGCTGATCCCTCACCTTCCTCATGATCATTGATGCCCCACGAGGTGAGATCTTGCATGGAGCCCCAGACCGAGGGTGATTGACCGTCATCTTGAACTTCTTCCATTTTCTAATAATTGCGCCAACAGTTGTTGCCTTCTCACCAAGCTGCTTACCTATTGTCCTGTAGCCCATCCCAGCCTTGTGCAGGTCTACAATTTTATCCCTGATGTCCTTACACAGCTCTCTGGTCTTGGCCATTGTGGAGAGGTTGGAGTCTGTTTGATTGAGTGGGTGGACAGGTGTCTTTTATACAGGTAACGAGTTCAAACAGGTGCAGTTAATACAGGTAATGAGTGGAGAACAGGAGGGCTTCTTAAAGAAAAACTAACAGGTCTGTGAGAGCCGGAATTCTTACTGGTTGGTAGGTGATCAAATACTTATGTCATGCAATAAAATGCGAATTAATTACTTAAAAATCATACAATGTGATTTTCTGGATTTTTGTTTTAGATTCCGTCTCTCACAGTTGAAGTGTACCTATGATAAAAATTACAGACCTCTACATGCTTTGTAAGTAGGAAAACCTGCAAAATCGGCAGTGTATCAAATACTTGTTCTCCCCACTGTATATATATATATATATATATTCTCTACAGGATTGGTGGGTCCCCTGCGGGACGGTTGAGCTAACGTAGGCTAATGTGATTAGCATGAGGTTGTAAGTAACAAGAAAATTTCCCATGACATAGACATATCTGATATTGGCAGAAAGCTTAAATTCTTGTTAATCTAAATGCACTGTCCAATTCACAGTAGCTATTACAGTGAAAGAATACCATGCTATTGTTTGAGGAGAGTGCACAGTTATGAACTTGAAAGTGTATTAATAAACCAATTAGGCACATTTGGGCAGTCTTGACACAACATTTTGAACAGAATTGAAATGGTTCATTGGATCAGCCTAAAACTTTGCAAAGACACTGCTGCCATCTAGTGGCCAAAATCTAAATTGCGCCTTGTCGGGAATAATACATGGCCTTTCTCTTGCATTTCAAAGATGGTGGTACAAAAAAAAATACAACAAAACGCATGGTTTTTTCATTGTATTATCTTTTACCAAATCTAATGTGTTATATTCTCCTACATTCATTTCACATTTCCATAAACTTCAAAGTGTTTCCTTTCAAATGGTATCAAGAATATGCCTATCCTTGTTTCAGGTCCTGAGCTACATGCCTGGGCCTGCAGCACACAAAGGTCTTTGTTTGTCAGACGAATCATTGGGTCGAAACTACAGAACAGTACAAAACAAAAGAACACATATGGTTAATGTTCTGGGGAAGAAAAAAATATATATAAATATATATATATAATAATTATATATTGATTACCACCCGGAGGATCACTGGTAAGCCACATTTGCCCCAGGATCCATCCCAGTTGGTATTCTGTGTCCACTCGTGGTATCTCTCTTTGGTTGCACATCCTTGGAATAGCAGAACAGCATAACGGTCTGGACGGCCCTTGTTGTGTCTGGTGAGCAGTTCGTCAAATTCTGTTGTCAAAAGAGGAATGGAAACGTTAGGGTGAACCGACGACCTGACGAACCCGCCACATAAGTTGACTCTGCCTATCGGAGGTGGAGTTCCAGAGCTCACAGATGTGCCTGACTCTCCACCAATACCGCCTGGCTCTGGACCAATGCATCAGCTGTCGCCCGTATCTCTGCCCTCAGAGAATGTTTCTCTTTCTGCTGGTCTGCCTTCATTGACTCGATCTCGGTCTTCAAAGTTTGAATCTGATCCATGTGCACTTTCATCAGGTGAGCAGAATGGTATCGCCCTGAGCCCTCATCGATTACAGTGGCCTATAATAGAAATGGTAGAACAATTAAGAATTAAAAGTGACTCCAACACACAAATTCTGCGTACAGAAACACATTTTAAGAATCTAGCAAAACTAACCGCTTTCTTGGGAAGCATGCGTTTTTTTCAGCGCGGCCTGTTGTCCAGCCCTTTGTCCACTTCACGGATGGTTGTCGGCATGGTTGTATGCTCTGTGAAAACACATTCACGTTTTTAGTACCCAATTATCGATTTTATTACACAGTTTGCCTACACATATATTTAGGCTACATACATTTTTTTCAAGAAAATGTACTGAAACCAAAATACCTTTAGTTTTGGTGATCCCCTCAGCTCTGGCTCATTTTCAAGTCCTCTGGTGGTTACAGTCCTAACCCTGGAACGGGTAGTCGCCCTGACACCCGGGTTTGCATTGCAAATGAGAGCATAAACAGGGTCAAGACATCAGCAGAGTAAGTAGACCTTTATGTAGTAAAATAAAGGTTAAATAAAAATAAATAAATAAAAGACCTACAACATCTACGGTAGGCCTACAGTATATACAATTTCCCCCCCTCATCTCTACATGTAGGTCTCCTGATTTAAACCCAATCTAACTTGTTTGGCGTCAACTGAAAACATTCATCCGTAACGACACAATTCTCCCCATACCCTCCTTCTTGGCAAGAGTCTATTGTCCTGCTAATAGCCCATAATGGTGGATGGATGGCTTATTTTGTATTCCAATGTATTGAATGAATGTATTAATTACAGTCATTTACCATTCTCATTCTCGGACTGGAAACGTTTTTTGCAGAGTTCACAATCTCATTTTCAAGTCCTTGTTTAAAAAATAATGACATTTGGGAGAGGATTTCATGTTCAAATAACCGAAAGTAAGCGGTTGTAATCTTTAATACTTAATTTTTGCCCTCCGAATTCATATTCATTATATAAATAGGTCCATGTGCACCTTCATCAGAGTGTGCAAAGCTGTCATCAAGGCAAAGGGTGGTACTTTGAAGAATCTCAAATAAAAAATATATTTACATTTGTTTAACACTTTTTTGGTTACTACATGATTCCATATGTGTTATTTCATAGTTTTGATGTCTTCACTATTATTACATAATGTATAAAATAGTAAAAATAAAGTAAAACCCTGGAATGAGTAGGTGTGTCCAAACTTGACTGGTACTGTATATCTGAGTGTTGTTCAGTGACATACTGCAATTTTGGGGGGAAAACAGCTAATTTCCTGCAATTCTACACATTTTGCCTTGAGGCTGAGAGCACGTATGATGTGCTAATATGCTATCGGGGAGGGCCCTGAGAAATCTAATAACTTTGTTAAATGATAAAAAATGTATACTTGAATAACTTAAAAAATATATATTCATACATAGTATTCCTTTTTTATATCTATATCTGTGAAAAGTTTGGTCATATGCACATCCTTAAAACCTTAGGTGCTGGGCTAAAATAATTAGGACTGTCCCTCACCCCAAAAAATATTTGTAGACCGAAAGTCGTCTGTTCTTTTGACCAATCAATTGGTCGAAGTTTTATGTGTATGTATTTTTATGTGTATGTATTTTTCCATATATAGACACACCCTATGTGTTTTAATAAAATCAACTATATGTGTTAAGCTTGTCTGATGCTTTAAGGACACTGTTTGACGAAATAAGACACAAATTACTTAAGAGGGAGCCAGAGATCAAGATAACCAAAATAAAAAATCCTTAACCTGACCCACCCATCCTCCTCTCGCTCCTGCTGGCTTTTGCAGATTCTGCCGTTACTCTACTGAAGTCGCTGGTAATAGGCTACACAAGGAGTCGGCAACCGTTTTCATGTGGAATGCCAATATATCTTACAATTTCTACAGATCTGTGTGCCAGTTATCATTTTCATATGCACATTTCCGTGGAACTATTTTTTAAACTAATTTAATTTATGATAATGTCTTCGTATCTCAAAATCATTGTCATCTGGTAATCTAAATTCTATCCAAATCTAAATGAAAAATAGCCTTCATAAAGCCAACAAATAAAAACATTGCAGAAAATATCATAATAAAAAAAAAGAATTCTATGAATCACATTGGCTATGTATGCATGGCCTGTCTTCAACAAACTTAAAACATTGTATCAACTATAAACTTGGGTCAGGCCCGCTGCTAGCAACATTGTATAAAATATTCTGTATTTCCCCCAGTAAGCTTAGGACGCACACAACTGAAGGCTATTTGCGCAAGAGGTCATCATGTAGGCCTATTTTACGAAGTTTCCACTGGATCAGAGCATGCCATTTTTCCCTTTCATGCTGAGTGATTTTTCAAATACATTGAGGAACTGTTGTTAGTCTCAATGGATGTAAAAACAGACTTTGTTTGCTTGCTGTTTGAGGTGAAGAAAACAATACTTTGAGAAGGTCCACAGCTAAATTGGTGGTGGTGCGTTAAGCCAATCAGAAATACTATCAGATCCCCAAATGGACACATTTATATTCCTACATGCCTACATTTGTGTGCATTGTAGATTAGAAATTATATGAATTAACGATACATGTACTACTGGTGATATATGTAATGGGGAATTGATAGCATCCCCAAACCATCCCACTACCACCACTATGCTTGACTGTTGGTTTAAGGTTCTTACTGTGGAAAACAGTGTTTGCTTTTCACCAGGCATAATGGGACCCATGTTGTCCAAAAAGTTATAATTTTGACTCATCTGTCCATAGAACATTCTTCCAAGAGTCTTGATGATCATCCAGGTGCTTTTTTTGGACACACAATTGAGTGTAAGGGGGCACACAATTGAGTGTAAGGGGGCAATGCAGGAGTGGCTTCTGGACAAGTGTCTGAATGTCCTTGAGTGGCCCAGCCAGAGCCCGGACTTGAACCCGATCGAACATCTCTGGAGAGACCTGAAAATAGTTGTGTAATTTAAACATTTATATAATATTTTTTTTTTTAAATCACAGTGTAGGTTGGAAAAAGTATGTGAAACCCTAGGCTAATGACTTCTCCAAAAGCTAATTGGAGTCAGGAGTCAGCTAACCTGGAGTCCAATTAATGAGACGAGATTGGTCTCTGCTGGGCAGGTACGTGAACTCTTGGAGAAGCAGAAAGTTTTATATAAGGAAATAATACTTCAGCAGGAAAATAACTTTAAAAGCTTCATACAACTGATCATGGAGTCTACCAACAAACGGCTGGACGACCTAACTAAAGATGTACAAGACATTAAAACAAGCCTTCAGTTCACAGAAGGATGTGGATGTATTGAAGACCACACAGGATACACTTTCTAGAAACTGTTCCTCTATGCGGAATGAAATCACCACAGTCAGGGAGGGCCTCCAGAACATGTCTGGGAAGGCTGATTACCTGGATGGACAATCGAGGAGAAATACTCTTTGCAATAGATGGTATCCAGGAAAGCCAAAGTGAGACATGGGCTGAATCAGAGGACAAAGTTCGAAAGCTGTTTTCTGAGGAGCTGCAACTGGATCAACAGGTAGAGCTGGAACGTGCTCACCGGTCTGGGAAACCAGGGGCCACTAGTGGTGACAATGATGGTGCCAATGGTGGTGCCAATGGTGGTGCCAATGGAACCAGACACAGACCAATTGTAGTGAAATTCCTCAGGTTCAAGGATAAGCTTGCAGTCCTTGAAAAAGCCAAACGCCTTAAAGGGTCCTTCATCTTCATCGATGATGATTTCTCAGATGCAGTCCGTCAAAGAAGAAAGGAACTAATACCAGCCATGAAGGCCGCAAGAGAACGAGGTGACATAGCATATCTGAGGTTTGACAAATTGATTATTCACCCTCCCTCCCATGGAGTTAGGAGGAGCTACAGACACAAGTAATTTCAGCCAGACACACACACACACACACACACACACACTGACTAAGTATCTCTCTCTCAAATTCCAACTGCTGATTCATGTTTGGACATATAAATACTGTAAATCTACCAATGAAAGGTCTGTTAATTGCTCACTTGAATATATGCAGTTTAAGGAACAAAATTCATGAAATATGCTGTCTAGTGCAGTCTAACAATATTCATGTATTGGCAATATCAGAGACTCACTTGGACTCTTTTTTGAGGATGCTGAGATCTCTATACATGGATACAATATGTTCAGGAGGAACAGAAATAGATATGGGGGTAGAGTTGTAGTTTACATCCAGAATCGTATTCCTGCAAAACAACGTAAGGACTTAATGTTGAATGGATTAGAGGCACTATGGGTACAGGTGCATTGACCACATATGAAACCTATACTAGTTGGTTGCTGCTATAGGCCACCTAGTGCTGATGTGAAATATCTTGATGTAATTTGCGAAATGTTGGATAAGGTATCGGATGAAAATAAGGGAATATATTTTTGGGGAGATATGAATCAAAAATGTTTTGAACACCAACTGTCCAATGAGAAAGAAACGTATTTCTGTTGCCAATGTATGTAACCTGACCTAAGTTATGACATCACCAAACAGAATGTTCACTAATAGGTCCGGGTATCACATCATCAACTTGTATCGATCACATTTTTACTAACATGGCTGAACATTGTTCTAAAGCTGTATCAGTGGCACTAGGTTACAGTGATCATAACATGGTTGCACTCACTAGGAAAACTAAAATACCACAGGCTGGCCTTAAAATAATCTACCGCAGGTCCTACAGCGGGTTCAATCAGGACTCATCTGTGGATGAGAATGTGCAACGGTTAGAAGTGTGTAGTAAGGATGATCCTGAAATGTCACTAAGTTTGTTTAAGAAATTATTTATGAGTATAGCTAGAAAATGCACTGTGAGGTGAAACGGTGCCCCATGGATTGATGATGATCTGAGAAATTTAATGATTCAACGTGCTGATGCCAAAAAAAGTAGCAGATAAATCTGGCACTCTGTTTGATAAGCAAAGTTATTGTAAATTAAGAAGTCTTGTGACCAAGCTAAACAAAGGAAAGAAGAAGGGATTCTATCAGCACAAAATTGATGAAGTGATGGGATGGGTGATGGGTGATGGGAAAAAGCTGTGGAGAACGTTGAACACTATTATGGGTAGGAATTCAAACATGTCCGCCTCTTTTGTTGAATCATAGGGTATATTTATTACAAAACCACATGACATCGCAAACTACTTTAATTAATATTTTACAGGCAAAGTGGACTTGTTGAGGAATGCTATGATTCCAACTGATGGCTCCATGTCATATGCCCTTATAACAGATTGTATCATGAAGGAGAGGCAATGCATGTTTGAATTTAATCAAGTAGAAAGGGAGGAAGTAGAAAGGATGCTGTTGTCTCTTTCGGATGACAAGTCGCCTGGTACAGAATATCTTGACGCCAAATTGTTTAGAGTTACAGCTAACCAAATATCTACACCAATCTCTCATATTTTTAATAAGTGCTTGATGTATGGGGTGTTCCCAGAAGTCTGGAAAGAGTCAAAGGTTATTCCACGCATTCACTGGTCCTAATAGTCATCCTATAAACTTGGATTTGGAAAATTGGAAAAATTTGTATCTGTACAAATCAAGGATTGTTTCTCATGTAACGGTCTGATAACGTGTTTCCAGCATGCATACAAAGAAGGGCATTCTATGAGTACGGCCTTAGCACGAATGACAGATGATTGGTTAAAGATGATGGATGACAGGAAGTCAGTTGGTGCAGTGTTGCTAGATTTCAGTGCTGCTTTTGATGTAATTGATCATGAACTGTTACTAGGTAAACTCAAATGTTATGGTTTTAAGTCCGCAGCTCTATCCAGGATGGAAAGCTATCTATCCATGAGAAGGCAAAAAGTGTTATTTTATGGTAGCTTTTCAAACAGTAAAGATATACACTGTAGTGTTCCTCAAGGAAGTTGCCTAGGCCCCTTTCTCTACCCTATCTTTACTAATGATTTACCTTCAGTAATGAACAAAGCAAGAGAGGTCATGTATGCTGATGACTACAATGTATAGCGCAGCATCAGAATGTAATGAGCTAACAGATGTACTGAGCAGTGAACTAAGAATGGTGTCTGAGTGGGTTGATATGAAACAAATAGGTGTTGAACATTTCTAAAACTAAATGTATTGTATTTGGTTCAAGATATATGCTTGCTGATGATCCCCAATTGAATTTGTCGATGATTAGAACGCATGTAGAGTAAGTGGGAAAAAACGAAACTACTAGTCGTCATGTTGAACGCAGCTTAATCATGGTCAGAACACATAGCCACTATTATTATTAAGATGGGTAAGGGAATTGCTGTCACAAGAAAATGTTCAGAGAATGTGACATCTAGCACTCTGAATCAGGTGATTCAATCCCTGGTCCTATCACACTTAGAGTACTGTCCAGTTATACGGACATCTGCAGCAAAGAAAGATAAAAAAAGCTCCAAATGGCTCAAAACAGGGCTGGCAGATTAGCTCTTCATTGCTCTAAGCGTATGAATATTATCCAAATGCATCAGAATCTCTCATGGCTTCACGTTAAAAACAAATTACTATCTAGTCTTCCGATTGTCTTTAGGAATATTAGATTTTTCAAAAAAACACAGTATTTTTCAGTCAGGTTTGTACATACTAGAAACACGCATAACCACCAAACCAGACAGGCAAATTCAGGGTAGCTAAAGCGACCCAAGCCAAGGACAAATCACCTTAAATCTACAGTTTTATATAGAGCCATAGCTGAATGGAACTCTTTACCAATCCATATTTCTCATGCAAAATGTAAATCAATCTTCAAGAAAAAAATAAAAGAACATCTAATGAGATAGACCATATGACTGGACAGGAAGTAGAAAGCATCAACTGAATGTTAAATGTGTTTCCTCTCAGGTATTTTCATTATCTGTATTGTCTACTTGTTGAATGTTTGTGAAGTCTTGATTGTGGTTGTTTGTAATGTCTTGTTAATTGGTGTTGCACCCCAGGAAGATTAGCTAGCGTTACAGCGTTAGCTAATGGGGATCCTAATAAAAATTACAAAATTACAAATTACAAAAATTACAAAATTGGAGATGTTGGTTAGAGCTGCCTTGCCCTATAAAAAACACTCACAAAATTTGAGTTTGCTATTCACAAGAAGCATTACCTGATGTGAACCATGCCTCGAACAAAAGAGACCTCAAGATTAAGAATTGTTGCCTTGCATAAAGCTGGAAAGGGTTACAAAAGTATCTCTAAAAGCCTTGATGCTTATCAGTCCACGGTAAGACAAATTGTCTATGAATGGAGAAAGTTCAGTACTGTTGCTCCGTCCTGCAAAGATGACTGCAGAGCACAGCGCAGAATTCTCAATGAGGTTAAGAAGAATCCTAGAATGTCAGCTAAAGACTTACAAAAATCTCTGGAACATGCTAGAATCTCTGTTGACGAGTCTACGATACGTAAAACACTAAACGAGAATGGTGGTAATGGGAGGACACCACGGAAGAAGCCAGTGCTCTCCAAACAAAACATTGCTGGACGTCTAAAGTTTGCAAAAGTGCACCTGGATGTTCCACAGCGCTACTGGCAAAATATTTTGTGGACAGATGAAACTACAGTTGAGTTGTTTGGAAGGAACACACAACACTATGTGTGGAGAAAAAAAGGCACAGCACACCAACATCAAAACCTCATCCCAACTGTAAAGTATGGTGGAGGGAGCATCATGGTTTAGGGCTGATTTGCTGCCTCAGGGCCTAGACCTTGCTATCATCGATGGAAAAATGAATTCCCAAGTTTATCAAGACATTTTGCAGGAGAATGTTAGGCTATCTGTCTGCCAATTGAAGCTCAACAGAAGTTGGGTGATGCAACAGGACAACGACCCAAAACACAAAAGTAAGGGCTTCAACAGAAGAAAATACGGCTTCTGGAGTGACCTCAGCCTGATTTGAGATGCTGTGGCATGGCCTCAGGAGAGCAGTTCACACCAGACATTCCAAGAATATTGCTGAACTGAAACAGTTTTGTAAAGAGGAATGGTCCAAAATTCCTCCTTACCGTTGTGCAGGTCTGATCCGCAACTACAGAAAACGTTTGGTTGAGGTTATTGCTGCCAAAGGAGGGTCAACCAGTTATTAAATTCAAGGGTTCACATACTTTTCCCACCCTGCACTGTGAATGTTTACACAGTGTGTTCAATAAAGACACGAAAACGTATAATTGGTTGTGTGTTATTAGCTTAAGCAGACTGTTTGTCTATTGTTATAACCTAGATGAAGATCAGATCAAAATTTATGACCAATTTATGCAGAAATCCAGGTATTTCAAAAGGGTTCACATAGCTTGCCACTGTGTGTGAATATATATACTGTCACGATCGTCGTTACGTGAAAGAGAGGAGGACCAAGGCGCAGCATGAAATGAACACATATTTAATCAACGAAGACAAAGAACACTTACAAACTAAACAAAACAACAAACGTGAAGCTATATAATGACAAGTGCAGACACAGGCAACTTACACATAGACATAGACAATCACCCACGAACTACCTAATGAATATGGCTGCCTAAATATGGTTCCCAATCAGAGACAACGATAGACAGCTGTCTCTAATTGAGAACCAATCTAGGCAACCATAGACCTACATACACCTAGACTGAACAAAACCCCATAAACATACAAAACCCCTAGACAATACAAAACACATACATCCCCTATGTCACACCCTGACCTAACTAAAAATAATAAAGAAAACAAAGATAACTAAGGCCAGGGCGTGACATATACACACAGTTGAAGTTGTAAGTTTACATACAACTTAGCCAAATACATTTAAACTACGTTTTTCACAATTCCTGACATTTAATCCTAGTAAAAATTCCCTGTCTTAGGTCAGTTAGGATCACCACTTTATTTTAAGAATGTGAAATGTCAGAATAATAGTAGAGAGAAAGATTTCTTTCAGCTTTTATTTCTTTCATCACATTCCCAGTGGGTCTGAAGTTAACATACACTCAATTAGTATTTGGTAGCATTGCCTTTAAATTATTTAACTTGGGTCACAAGCTTCCCACAATAACTTGGGTGAATTTTGGCCAATTCCTCCTGACAGAGCTGTGCAACTGAGTCAGGTTTGTAGGCCTCCTTGGTCGTACACACTTTTTCTGTTCTGCCCACACATTTTCTATGGGATTGAGGTCAGGGCTTTGTCATGGCCACTCCAATACCTTGACTTTGTTGTCCTTAAGCAGTTTTGCCACAATTTGGAAGTATGCTTAGGGTCATTATCCATTTGGAAGATCCATTTGCGACCAAGCTTTAACTTCCTGACTGATGTCTTGAGATGTTGCTTCAATATACACACATCATTTTCCTTTCACATGATGCCATCTATTTTGTGAAGTGCACCAGTCCCTCCTGCAGCAAAGCACCCCCACAACATGATGCTGCCACCCCCGTGCTCCACGGTTGGGATGGTGTTTTTCGGCTTGCAAGTCTCCCCCTTTTTCCTCTAACCATAACAATGGTCATTATGGCCAAACAGTTCTATTTTTGTTTCATCAGACCAGAGGACATTTCTCCAAAAAGTATGATATTTGTCCCCATGTGCAGTTGCAAACCGTAGTCTGGCTTTTTTATGGCGGTTTTTGAGCAGTGGCTTCTTCCTTGCTGAGCGGCCTTTCAGGTTATGTCGATATTGGACTCGTTTTACTGTGGATATAGATTATTTTGTACCTGTTTCCTCCAGCATCTTCACAAGGTCCTTTGCTGTTGTTCTGGGATTGATTTGCACTTTTCGCACACCAAGTACGTTCATCTCTAGGAGACAGAACGCGTCTCCTTCCTGAGCGGTATGACTGCTGCGTGGTCCCATGGTGTTTATACTTGTGTACTATTGTTTGTACAGATGAATGTGGTACCTTCAGCCGCTTGGAAATTGCTCCCAAGGATGAACCAGACTTGTGGAGGTCTACAATTTTTTTTCTGAGGTCTTGGCTGATTTCTTTTGATTTTCCCATGATGTCAAGCAAAGAGGCACTGAGTTTGAAGGTAGGCCTTGAAATACATCCACAGGTACACCTCCAATTGACTCAAATTATGTCAATAATCCTATCAGAAGCTTCTAAAGCCAAGACAATTTTCTGGAATTTTCCAATCTGTTTAAAGGCACAGTCAACTTAGTGTAAACTTAGTGTAAACTTCTGACCCACTGGAATTGTGATGCAGTGAATTATAAGTAAAATAATCAGTCTGTTAACAACTGTTGTAAAAATTACTTGTCACGCACAAAGTAGATGTCCTAACCGACTTGCCAAAGCTATAGTTAGTAAACAAGAAATGTGTGGAGTAGTTGAAAAACGAGGTTTAATGACTCCAACCTAAGTGTATGTAAACTTCTGACTTCAACTGTATATATATATATATATACAGTATATATATATACATACATAATGTGTTACACTACAAAAGGGATTTATGAAACACAGGTGCAAAGAGACACATAAACAGAACCCTGACTATAAACAATAATATCCTTCTCTCCAGAATAAATTACTTTTATTTCAGGACAAAAAATGAATCTCATTACACGATTCAATATTCATCATAAATAAAACAGGTGCTGGAATAACCATTAGGTGTAATGTTAGTGCTTCATATATCCACAGTTGTATTAATGTGTTATTTTAACCAGTTCATCAAATTGGGTGGCCAAAGTATAGTTACAGAATCCTCACCAATCAATTTCTGGGCAGAAGTTGCTAAATTTGACCCACTTAATTGAACATCATTAAAGAGGTATTAGCACACTTGCTAAAAGCAAGAACACGACTCTAACTACCTTCTTCAATGCTCAGTACATTGCAATGTATACAATGCATTTGGAAAGTATTCAGATCCCTTGACTTTTTCCACATTTTGTTACGTTACAGCCTTACTCTCAAATGGATTAAATTATATTTTTTTCCTCATCAATCTACACACAATACCCTATAATGACAGAGCAAAAAACGTTGCAAATGTATTTAATAAAAACGTAAATATGACATTTACATAAGTATTCAGACACTTTACTCAGTACTTTGTTGAAGTAGCTTTGGTAGCGATTCCAGCGTCCAGTCTTCTTGGGTATGACGCTACAAGCTACACTTGTATTTGGGGAGTTTCTCCCATTCTTCTCTGCAGATCCTCTCAAGCTCTGTCCGGTTGGATGGGGAGCGTCGCTGCACAGCTATTTTCAGGTCACCAGAGATGTTCGATCAGGTTCAAGACTGGGCTCTGGTTGGGCCACTCAAGGACATTCAGAGATTTGTCCCGAAGCCACTCCTGTGTGCTTAGGGTTGTTGTCCTGTTGGAAGGTGAACCTTCACCCCAGTGTGATGTCCCGAGCGCTCTGGAGCAGGTTTTCTTCAAGGATCTCTTTCCCTCGATCCTTACTAGTCTCCCAGTCCCTGCTTCTGAAAAACATCCCCACAGCATGATGCTTCCACCACCATGCTTCACCGTAGGGATGGTGTCAGGTTTTCCTCCAGACGTGATGCTTGGCTTTCAGGCCAAAGAGTTTCATCAGACCAGAGAATCTTGTTTCTCATGGTCTGAGAGTCCTTTAGGTGCCTTTTGGCAAATTCCAAGCGGGATGTCATGTGCCTTTTACTGAAGAGTGGTTTCCATCTGACCACTACCATAAAGGCCTGATTGGTGGAGTGCTGCAGAGATGGTTGTCCTTCTGGATGGTTCTCCCATCTCCACAGAGAAATTCTGGAGCTCTGTCAGAGTGATCATCGGGTTATTGGTCACCTTCCTGACCAAGGCCCTTCTCCCCTGATTGCTCAGTTTGGCCAGCCGGCCAGCTCTAGGAAGAGTCTTGGTGGTTCCAAATTTCTTCCATTTAATAAGGATGTTCTTGGGGACCGTCAATGCTGCAGACATTTTTTGATACCCTTCCCCAGATCTGTGCCTCGACACATTCCTGTCTCTGACAACTCCTTCGACCTCATGGCTTGGTTTTTGCTCTGATGTGCACTGTCAACTGTGGGACCTTATATAGACAGGTGTGTGCCTTTTCAAATCATGTCAAATCAATTGAATATACTGCAGGTGGACTCGAATCAAGTTGTAAAAACATTTCAAGGATGATCAATGGAAACAGGATGCACCTGAGCTACATTTCGAGTCTCATAGCAAAGGGTCTGAATATTTATGTAAATGAGGTATTTCACTTTTTTATTTTTAATACATTTGCAAAAAAAATTTTTTTTTTAATTCACTTTGTTTTTAAGAGGTATTGTTTGTAGATTCATGGAAAAACATTAAATAAATACATTTTTTAATAAGGCTGTGAAGTAACAAAATGGGAAAAAGTCAAGGGGTCTGAGTACTTTCCAAATGCACTGTATGTAACAACAATACAGTTACAGTTTTTTATAACCATAGAAGTGCTGTCTCCCGACAGTGACAGTGGTTTCTGACTTACGTATGTTTGCAAAATTCCGGTAACTTTTCCAAAAATGTCCAGGTTTTCCAGAAATCTTGGATGAAAGCTTCCCAGAATCAGGAGGGAATAGTCAGGAAATCCAGAATCCTCCAACCAGTAAAACCTGGTAATTTTGTGAAAGTTACCCAAATTTTACAACCCTAGTCTGAGTGTATACTAGAGAGACTCATGACTGCGCAGAGTACTACTCCACTTCAAAAGCCTCTCCATCAGTCAGTCTGCCCGCTCTGCCCCACTGCCTCTGATGTTTGTATCTATGGGTGCAAGTAGCACTTTCTCATTTCTAATCTGAGACTATGGACTTACGTTTATCTTTGATGTCTAATATTCAGTTTGAACCGTCTGAACTAGAGGAGGTTTTTATCAGACAAACAGGGGTCTCAAGCTCTAATCATGCTGCTGTTAGTCCTTGGTTTTCACAAGAAAGCAAGGCTCAAGGAGTGGCTCTTTCTCTTTCAGAATTGGCTTTTGTGGACCCTGAGATCAGAAAGCAATCATGGTGACCTTAATCAATCAAGTTTATTTTAATTTTATATAGCCCTTCGTACATCAGCTAATATCTCGAAGTGCTGTACAGAAACCCAGCCTAAAACCCCAAACAGCAAGCAATGCAGGTGTAGAAGCACGGTGGCTAGGAAAAACTCCCTAGAAAGGCCAAAACCTAGGAAGAAACCTAGAGAGGAACCAGGCTATGAGGGGTGGCCAGTCCTCTTCTGGCTGTGCCGGGTGGAGATTATAACAGAACTATGCCAAGATGTTCAAAATATTCATAAGTGACAAGCATGGTCAAATAATAATCATGAATAATTTTCAGAAGCGTATGTAATTGTGTATGTTGGCCTACACGAAGTACATCGATGATTACATTCAAGTTGACCTTTAACTTTTGTTCACCTGTTGTCACGTTCCTGACCTATTTCTGTTAGTTTGTTGTATGTGTTAGTTGGTCAGGACGTGAGTTTGGGTGGGCATTCTATGTTGTGTGTTTCTATGTTGGTTTAGGGTTGCCTGGTATGGCTCTTAATTAGAGGCAGGTGTTTTGCGTTCCTCTAATTGAGAGTCATATTTAGGTAGGTTGTTTCACTGTGTTCGTTGTGGGTGGTTGTCTCCTGTGTCAGTGTTTGTCGCACCATACGGGACTGTTCGGTTTGTGTTGTACATCGTCATTTTTGTGTGTAGGCTATTTTCCCTGTTCGTGCGTTCTCGTGTTTAATGTAAGTTCGTCGTTCAGGTCTGTCTACTCCGTTTGTTGTTTTGTTAGTTTATAGTGAAGTTCGTGTTTTCGTCTTGTCTTTAATAAATATTATGTGTTCAAAACCCGCTGCGCCTTGGTTCCCTCAATACTCCTCCTTTTCGGTTGAAGAGGAGGAGGACCACCGTTACAGAACCACCCACCAATCCAGAATCAAGCAGCGGTGTAAACGGAGTAAGGGACAGCGCAAGAAGGAGGAATGGACTTGGGACGATGTATTGGACGGAAAAGGTTGCTACACATGGGAGGAGATCCTGGCTGGAAGGGATCGCCTCCCATGGGAACAGCTGGAGGCACTGAGGAGAGCAGAGGCAACCGGAGAAGGGAACCGGAGTTATGAGGGGACACGTCTAGCACGGAAGCCCGAAAAGCCCGTGAGTACCACCCAAAAATTTCTTGGGGGGGCTAAGAGGTAGTGGGCCAAGGGCAGGTAGGAGACCTGCGCCCACTTACCAGGCTAACCGTGGAGAGCGGGAGTACGGGCAGACACCGTGTTACGCAGTAGAGCGCACGGTGTCTCCTGTACGTGTGCATAGCCCGGTGCGGGTTATTCCACCTCCCCGCACTGGTAGGGCTAGATTGGGCATTGAGCCAGGTGTCATGAGGCCGGCTCAACGCGTCTGGTCTCCAGTGCGTCTCCTCGGGCCGGCATACATGGCACCTGCCTTACGCATGGTTTCCCCGGTTCGCCTACATAGCCCGGTGCGGGTTATTCCACCTCCCCGCACTGGTCGGGCGACCGGGAGCATTCAACCAGGTAAGGTTGGGCAGGCTCAATGCTCAAGAGAGCCAGTACGCCTGCACGGTCCGGTATTTCCGGCGCTACCTCCCCGCCCCAGCCCAGTAACCCCAGTGCCTACACTACGCACCAGGCTTCCAGTGCGTTTCCAGAGCCCTGTTCCTCCTCCACGCACTCTCTCTATGGTGCGTGTCTCCAGCCCGGTGCCTCCAGTTCCGGCACCACGCACTAAGCCACCTGTGCGTCTCCAGAGCCCTGTACACACTGTTCCTTCTCCCCGTACTCGTCCTGATGTGCGTGCACTCAGCCCGGTGCCACCAGTGCCGGTACCACGCACCAGGAATATAGCACGCTTTGAGAGTCCAGTGTGCCCTGTCCCTGCTCCCCGCACTAGGCTTGAAGTGCGTGTCCCCAGTCCGGTGCCTCCAGTTCCGGCACCACGCACCAGGCCTACAGTGCGTCTCAGCCGGCCAGAGTCTGCCGTCTGCCCAACGGCGCATGAACTGCCTGTCTGCCATGAGCCTGCAAAGCTGCCCGTCTGCCATGAGCCTACAGAGCCTTCCGCCAGACAGGAGCAGCCAAAGCCTTCCGCCAGACAGGAGCAGTTTGAGCCATCCGTCTCCGCAGCGCCATCTGAGCCATCCGTCTCCGCAGCGCCATCTGAGCCATCCGTCTCCCCAGCGCCGTCTGAGCCATCCGTCTCCCCAGCGCCGTCTGAGCCATCCGTCTCCCCAGCGCCGTCTGAGCCATCCGTCTGTCCCGAGCCATTAGAGCCGCCCGTCTGTCCCGAGCCGTCAGAGCCGATAGTCAGTCAGGAGCCGCTAGAGCCAGTCGTCAGTCAGGATCTGCCAGAGCCGCCAACCAGACAGGATCTGCCAGAGCCGCCAACCAGACAGGATCTGCCAGAGCCGCCAACCAGACAGGATCTGCCAGAGCCGCCAACCAGACAGGATCTGCCAGAGCCGCCAACCAGACAGGATCTGCCAGAGCCGCCAACCAGACAGGATCTGCCAGAGCCGTCAGTGAGCCATGAGCGTCCAGAGCCGTCAGCCAGCCATGAGCGTCCAGAGCCGTCAGCCAGCCATGAGCGTCCAGAGCCGTCAGCCAGCCATGAGCGTCCAGAGCCGTCAGCGAGCCATGAGCGTCTAGAGCCGTCAGTGAGCCATGAGCGTCCAGAGCCGTCAGTGAGCCATGAGCGTCCAGAGCCGTCAGCCAGCCATGAGCGTCCAGAGCCGTCAGCCAGCCATGAGCGTCCAGAGCCGTCAGCCAGCCATGAGCGTCCAGAGCCGTCAGCCAGCCATGAGCGTCCAGAGCCGTCAGCCAGCCATGAGCGTCCAGAGCCGTCAGCCAGCCATGAGCGTCCAGAGCCGTCAGCCAGCCATGAGCGTCCAGAGTCGTCAGCCAGTCATGAGCTGTCCCTTAGCCCAGAGCGGCTATTTACCCAGAACTGCCCCTCAGTCCAGAGCTGTCTCTCTGTCCGGAGCTGCCTTTCAGTCCGGAGTTGCCCCTCTATCCTGAGCTACCTCTCTATCCTGAGCTACCTCTCTATCCTGAGCTATCCCTCTGTCCTGAGCTATCCCTCTGTCCTGAGCTATCCCTCTATCCCGGGGCTGCCCCTTGTATTGATGTTACCCAAAGGATTAAGTGGGTGTAGTATGAGGGTGGTCATTTGTAGTGGGAGAGGGAAGCTGGGATTGACTATGGTGGGGTGGGGACCTCGCCCTGATCCTGAGCCACCACCGTGGTCAGATGCCCACCCAGACCCTCCCCTAGGCTTTGTGCTGGTGCGCCCGGAGTTCGCACCTTATGGGGGGGGGTTATGTCACGTTCCTGACCTATTTCTGTTAGTTTGTTGTATGTGTTAGTTGGTCAGGACGTGAGTTTGGGTGGGCATTCTATGTTGTGTGTTTCTATGTTGGTTTAGGGTTGCCTGGTATGGCTCTTAATTAGAGGCAGGTGTTTTGCGTTCCTCTAATTGAGAGTCATATTTAGGTAGGTTGTTTCACTGTGTTCGTTGTGGGTGGTTGTCTCCTGTGTCAGTGTTTGTCGCACCATACGGGACTGTTCGGTTTGTGTTGTACATCGTCATTTTTGTGTGTAGGCTATTTTCCCTGTTCGTGCGTTCTCGTGTTTAATGTAAGTTCGTCGTTCAGGTCTGTCTACTCCGTTTGTTGTTTTGTTAGTTTATAGTGAAGTTCGTGTTTTCGTCTTGTCTTTAATAAATATTATGTGTTCACAACCCGCTGCGCCTTGGTTCCCTCAATACTCCTCCTTTTCGGTTGAAGAGGAGGAGGACCACCGTTACACCTGTCCCTCTTATGGAAACAAAAAGACACAAAATAATAAATAGCACATTTACATTTGGGATATTTTCCAGTTCAAGTTGTAGGCTACACCAAAGAGGACTCCTGGTTTGACTTATATTGGAATAGAGTTTATCTTATTTTTAGCAGGAATTGCTGGAAACCATGAAGAATGTAATACACAATATCATTCACCCAGTTGGCCGGTGTTCTCACAGCGCTGGAGGTAAGCCTATACTTTAACCAATCCCATGTTGAATGTTGGACACGATTCCAAGAAAACATATGCCCTTGAATGTCTGTCGGGAGACTTACGAAGATGTTAACAGTTCGGTGGTCACCAATACATCTGCCTGCTGCTTCTTCCTGTGGACTGATTGTGGTGTATGTGTCTGTGTGCGTGCATGCATGTGTGTGTGTCATGGATGCACAGGTCCCCGTTTTGGCCCTCCAGACGGAGAACTCTGTGTTTGGCGGCCTGTAAAAGTGCAAATAAAACTTAACTCGGTCATAAACTGAGAAAAAGAGGCTAGTGGGAGATGTTTGTGGAGCAGCGGCTGCGTTTTATTTATAACCCTGTAGGGAAATCACTTCAGCAACAGCTCTTGACATCAACATTCACAAGTTAAGAAAAGCAAATCCTCTCACTGCACTTCATTGTGGAAGAGCATGTCTGTAAACTGTTCTATATCTTTTCCTACCATCCTGTTGTTATTGTTTTTTGACAGAGGTAGGGAGTGAGGGATGGTTGGAGAGAGGATGAGAAGGAACAAGGAAGTAGAAGGTTATTCAGTTGATGTCCTGTTCCTCCTCTCCTCTGTGCTATTCACGGGCTCCGCATGTTTCTGCCATAATGAGACCAGGGCAGCTGCTCTTTTCTCCCGATGAAATATGAAGGCGCCAGAGGAGGCTGGTGGGAGGAACTGTAGGAGGTCGGGCTCATTGTAATGGCTAGAATGGAATAAATGGAACGGTATGAAACACATCAAACATATGGAAACCACATGTTTAACGCTGTTCAACTTATTCCATTCCAGCCATTACAATGAGCCAGTCTTCCTATAGTTCCTCCCACCGGCTTCCTCTGGAAAATGCCTAGCTTGTTGCTGGCAGGGCGCTCTGTTTACAAAATACATCTCTGCATGTGAGAATGCCATTGGGAAAAACAGGCAAATTGAGAAGATCTGAAGAGGCAACCTAACCGAGTAGCAAATCTGTGGGGTTGAATCAGGTCAGCGAGACTCCAACACCCCCTGAGTTCACTCAGCTGGGTCTCTTACCCCACCCCCCACCCCCCAAAAAACATAAGCTCATTCAGAGTCAATCAGCCTTGCTATTTGTGCATGGATTGGCCTGTCCCTCGAGCGCCTGAGTTCATCTCTTCTAATCAGGCTCCTGTGTTCTCTCTCACGTCCCTCTAAAAGTGGCATTCAGTGGCAGAAAAAGAGCCAGCCGGTCGTTAGATGTTGGATTGCCTTGAACCTGGGCTGGCTGGCAATAGAGTAAACATTTCACGGTAGAGTAAGCATTTCACGGTAAAGTTTACACCTGTTGTATTCGGCACCTGTGACAAATAACATTTGATTTGATTTGAATAGAGGCCTCGGAATGCCCATGGACCCGAGGGTCAGTGCAGAGGAACTAGAGCACAGTGGCTTTAAAAATGTAAGCATCTATTGTGTACATTTTCCACATGCAAAACCCAGATAGGACATTCCTGTGAGTCAGTGAAATTAGAGGGCTGCTGCTCTGCTTTGGCCCATCCAGCACAGAACTATTGTGAGTGGAGTATAGGGCCACATAAAATCTGTGATGTGGAGAACGCGGACGGATTCAAGGAATCCAGACACTAAAACAGAATTCAACAATATTCTAAAATGTAATGAACTTCGTAAGAAATCAGCTAAATGTATTGAACTTATTAGAACTAATTAATTTGCACAAGATTATGATAAGACATGAACAAAATGCATAATTGATTCGTATTTTCCTTAAACTCTCTATAGAGGCAACAGAGTGGGAATAATGTCACGCCCTGATCTGACCTTGTTTTCTTTATTATTTTGGTTAGGTCAGGGTGTGACATGGGGTATGTATGTGTTTTGTCTTGTCTAGGGGTTTTGTATGTTTATGGGGTGTTTACTAGTCTAGGTGTTTGTATGTCTATGGTTGCCTAGATTAGTTCTCAATTAGAGGCAGCTGTTAATCGTTGTCTCTGATTGGGAACCATATTTAGGCAGCCATATTCCGTTGGGTATTTCGTGGGTTATTGTCTATATGTAAGTTGCCTGTGTCTGCACTTGTTTAATATATAGCTTCACGTTGTTTTGCATAGTTTGTTTAAGTGTTCTTCGTTTCGTTAAATAAATAGAAGAATGTATTCTTATCACGCTGCGCCTTGGTCCTCCTTTCTTCATCCAAACGGCGAACGTGACAAATAACCCTTTCTGTGTGTGAGCGTTTGTCTACCACTTTGTGGAGTCATTAGTGATGATACTAAACAAAACTGTTTTCTGGTAGATGGAAATGCTTTCCCAAAAATCTCCTCAATTAAATGTTAACTACAAAGTAGTCTATCCCTACCTAGCAGAATGATATCATGATTATTTGCAACAATCCAGTGGTGATTTGTTTTGCAAACTCTGCAATCACGTGTGCTACAGAAACATTGCTAACCAAGCAAGTTTCTTGCTGGTGCTCACCCTAAAATTAAATTTATTTGATTTTTCCCAGACCTAAAAGTGATCTCGATGTGGTTTAAGCATTGTTAGAACATCTCATTTTGTTATTTTTCTATTACAAAAGCATGATTTTGAGAGGAAAACCCTGAAAACCCTGAAACCACCTTCACTAAGGTTTCTACTCCACGATGAGTCTGGACTTGATCTCATCCCTGACAACTTCTCGCCTCGAGGACGATCACAGGAACGCAGAGCGGGTCGATCAAGTTGCGGCGGCATCTGACGGACCAGTAGCAGTGGCGTCGGACGGGCCAGTCCCGCTGTCTCCCTTAATGGTCAATTACTCACGCTGGTATGAAGGATCGGGAGACAGGCGCAGGAATGTGTAATAGTTTTTTTTATTAAGCCCAAATTACGGCGTGCCATGTAAAGGCACGGGGACGAAGACCAAACAAACACTATACAAAAACACAGGGTTAAAACCCAAACAAAAGAGCGAGGAGTACCTTAAATAAATAACACACGCGCACAATGATTAACACACGGGACGAGACCCGTAATCATCTGCGCAATCCACAAGGGCATGAAAGCCAAAACACACTAGCACAGGTACTCCCACGGACATTTTAACAATAATCGACAGCCCAATGGAAACCAAACGGCACACTTATACAAGTACTAATCATTGGGAATAGGGAACAGATGTGCGTAATGAAAGTTCCGGAGGGATCCGTGACAGATACTCTGATTAGTTGGAGATGATCCAATCGCTGACAAAAACATTTTTACAAAACCACTCAGCCAAAATTGCTTCTATGATGGCGGTCTCAGTATGTACAGTATGTACCGATAGATAGAGCAGCGGAATTCAATTCAGTATGAGTCGTCAGACAAACTTGGAGTCATAGAATCAACATAATATCCTCAAAAATAATATTGCGATACTGTATCAATTTCCACCCCATCCCTAACAGTCACCCAGAGACTGTCCAACCCCCACTGCCCTCCAAGCACAGTCCTCCACCTGGAATATGCAGCCTCTAATGACAGAGGTTTATTGTACAACTTGACAGGGATCAAATAATTGGACCCTTTTCTCTCATTATTAATTGTTGTGGGAGAGGAAGGGGAAATTGTTTTAGGAGCACATACAAGCACAATGATGACAAAGAGTAATGTTGTTTACGATGTCTGTTTTGTGGAAGGTCTTTGATCAGCCAGTAGAAATGGGCATAAGGGAACAACTGGAGTAATTCAGGATGTTTCTTGCTATTTCTTATAATGGTTTAATCAGCCATGATATATATTGGAAATAGATTAGCCTCCTAAACTATTATATAAGCAAGAATTCTGAATTTGGCAATCTAATCTACAGTGTATAATGGATGCTTTGAAAATATACTCTTCAATACCTTGTCCTTTAGACTCTCTTCCATGGTCTTCCTTTAATATGCTGTTACGCAATTTCAGGTTACGGCAGACGACTGAACTTGCCTGAACCCCGTGTCAGAGAAGGCCAACTCTGCTGAGAACTATGTGCCATCACATTAACATTAAAAAGGTACCTTTTTGACACACAGTGGCATAGAGGTGCAGTTCTAAATTTAAAGTCTGAAGGTTACCCTTTTCAATGACAAAAGAGTATTTCATAACTAACATCAATAGTCAATAACACATTATTTTGCATGTCATCAGATGCCACCAAAACAATTACAAGCTCATTACTTCCCACAAGGCTGGGAAATCGTCCAGCGCTGTGTGTTCCATTCTAATACAAATACTGTTGGTATGATACCCACTGACACACAAACACACACATACAGTTGAAGTCGGAAGTTAACATACACTTAGGTTGGAATCATTAAAACTCATTTTTCAACCACTCCACACATTTCTTGTTAACAAACTATAGTTTTGGCAAGTCGGTTAGGACATCTACTTTGTGCATGACAAGTAATTTTTCCAACAATTGTTTACAGACGGATTATTTCACATATAATTCACTGTATCACAATTCCAGTGGGTCAGAAGTTACATACATTAAGTTGACTGTGCCTTTAAACAGATTGGAAAATTCCAGAAATTATGTCATGGCTTTAGAAGCTTCTGATAGGCTAATTGACATCATTTGAGTCAATTGGAGGTGTACCTGTGGATGTTTTTCAAGGCCTACCTTCAAACTCAGTCCCTCTTTGCTTGACATCATGGTAAAATCAAAAGAAATCAGCCAAGACCTCAGAAAAAAATTGGAGACCTCCACAAGTGTGGTTCATCCTTGGGAGCAATTTCCAAACGCCTGAGGGTACCACGTTCATCTGTACAAACAATAGTACGCAAGTATAAACACCATGGGACCATGCAGCCATCATACCACTCAGGAAGGAGACGCGTTCTGTCTCCTAGAGATGAACGTACTTTGGTGTGAAAAGTGCAAATCAATCCAAAAACAACAGCAACGGACCTTGTGAAGATGCTGGAGGAAACAGGTACAAAAGTATCTATATCCACAGTAAAACGAATCCTATATCGCCATAACCTGAAAGGCCGCTCAGCAAGGAAGAAGCCACTGCTCCAAATTCGCCATTAAAAAGCCAGACTACGGTTTGCAACTGCACATGGGGACAAAGATCGTACTTTTTGGAGAAATGTCCTCTGGTCTGATGAAACAAAAATAGAACTGTTTGGCCATAATGACCATCGTTATGTTTGGAGGAAATAGGGGGAGGTTTGCAAGCCGAATACCACCATCCCAACTGTGAAGCACGGCGGTGGCAGCATCATGTTGTGGGGGTGCTTTGCTGCAGGAGGGACTGGTGCACTTCACAAAATAGATGGCATCATGAAGGAGGAAAATTATGTGGCTATATTGAAGCAATATCTCAAGACATCAGTCAGGAAGTTAAAGCTTGGTCGCAAATGGGTCTTCCAAATGGACAATGGCCCCAAGCATACTTCCAAATTGTAGCAAAATGGCTTAAGGACAACAAAGTCAAGGTATTGGAGAGGCCATCACAAAGCCCTGACCTCAATCCTATAGAAAATGTGTTGGCAGAACTGAAAAAGCGTATGCGAGCAAGGAGGCCTACAAACCTGACTCAGTTACACCAGTTCTGTCAGGAGGAATGGGTCAAAATTCACCCAACTTATTGTGGGAAGCTTGTGGAAGTTTACCTGAAACGTTTGACCCAAGTTAAACCATTATTATTTTATTTTTTTACCCCCTTTTCTCCCCAATTTCGTGGTATCCAATTGTTAGTAATTACTATCTTGTCTCATCGCTACAACTCCCGTACGGGCTCGGGAGAGACGAAGGTCGAAAGCCATGCGTCCTCCGAAACACAACCCAACCAAGCCGTACTGCTTCTTAACACAGCGCGCCTCCAACCCGGAAGCCAGCCGCACCAATATGTCGGAGGAAACACTGTGCACCTGGCTCCCTTGGTTAGCGCGCACTGCGCCCGGCCTGCCACAGGAGTCGCTGGTGTGCGATGAGACAAGGATATCCCTACCGGCCAAACCCTCCCTAACCCGGACGACGCTAGGTCAATAGTGCGTCGCCCCACGGGACCTTCCGGTCGCGGCCGGCTGCGACAGAGCCTGGGCGCGAATCCAGAGTCTCTGGTGGCGCAGCAAGTTAAACAATTTAAAGGCAATGCTACCAAATACTAAATGAATGTATGTAAACTTCTGACCCACTGGGAATGTGATGAAAGAAATAAAATCTGAAATAAATCATTCTCTCAACTATTATTCTGAAATTTCACATTCTTAAAATAAAGTAGTGATCCTAACTGACCTGAGACAGGGAATTTTTTACTGGGAATAAATGTCAGGAATTGTGAAAAACTGAGTTAAAATGTATTTGGCTAAGGTGTATGTAAACTTCCGACTTCAACTGTACAAGCAGGCACACACATGAACACAAGCACACACACACAAACACGCACACACAACACATGCGCACAAACACTAATTTCATAAACGAATCAAAAAAATATATTGAAAATAAATAATAATAATAGTGTTTAACTAACCCTAAGAGCACCAACATAGTGTATTTTGACCCATAAAAGCACCAACAGGGGTCCTTTTTCTACCCTAAATTGGAAATAATGTCAAAATGACACTCACTATCAAATGCTTTTTTCTTTTATTAACCTTTTGTAGCACAAGTAAACTGTTTAAATTCTTCGAAATAAGCATATATTTAAAAAAAAATATATATTTATAGTACAATTTGATGTTTAAAAAATAAATTTTGTGGTGTTCCAGGTCAAAAATGACTGGTCATTAGAAATGAATGGGTGAGACTACAATTAGTGTATAAAATTGAGTCCAGGCACATGCCCATTCATCTGATGGACACACTTCCACTCCCAGACCCCCACATTCATGTATGTTTGAGCACACACACACACACACACACACACACACACACACACACACACACACACACACACACACACACACACACACACACACACACACACACACACACACACACACACACACACACACACACACACACACGTCACTTCCCTTCTTGGCTTCCATGGCAACCCCCACGGGAACCTTTCCCCAATAGAATCTTTCCCCCATGGGAACCACACCTGTTTGCATTCTCACAAACAATCGCAACATTGTTTCAATAATATATAGAACTTTTCTCGCAGCTCTGGTATATAAATCTTTTTTGAGGCCTTGCTCACAATTCATTCTATGGCAGCACAATGACCAAACGATATACTGTATGTGAGGCTCTTGATCATTTCTTTGATCATGACACGGATGTGGAGGAGAGAGTCCTTGTTAAACTTTGACACAAAATAGTCTGTGATAAATAGCACAATATGTTTCGTCTGAGTATTTCTTATAGTCAAAATAATCCATACATTATGCTTTTTTAAACTCAAAAACGAGTTGTATGAGCTCAGGTCAATGAGGTCTACAGGCCATAAATAGCAAATAGAAGTTCAAAACTTGTAATGTTCACAAGAACTTAAGTTGATAAAAAGATCTAACACAACATTAGGTGATAATATATGCATTATTATGGATTTATAATCAGCTATAATGGGGAGGTCATTTTGGACCGGGAACACAGAATTAATTAACATGAAACTAAGGGTTAACCATTCGGAGTTAATGCCTAACCTTAAGATTTCGGAGTAAATGTCTAAACTTAATCCTAACCTTAAAAATTCTGAGCTAATGCCTCAACTTAACCTTAAACACTTTGGAATTTGACGTTTGCAACAACTTATAAATTTGACATTTGAGAAACATGGATGAACGTCTAATTCTGACGCGAGACTGTGAGAGCTAGTTGGGGCTATCAACTCAGTTCCAATTGCATCTGAAAGATGAGACTCTCAACTTGGTATAGAGGCATCAACATCTAAATATGTATTTCAATGTTTTTGTTATTTTTTATTATATTTTTGAAGGTTCTTGTGCGTTATTTTGTTTTGTTACAGTCGCTGCCACGCCCCCAGGGGAAAATGTGGGGTGGCTCCATATATATATCTTTACAGAGTACATACATCTACCTCTGTGCCAAATTTGGTGCATTAATCACAAAGTTTACTATTGGGTCAATATTTTCAGTTTAGCAACACACCACTAGCACACAAAATAGATAATTTTTCATTCCTCCATATTAACACAGAAATCATGGTTAATTGTTGTATTTTGTCAGTAAGTAGTTGCTTGACAAAGTCCCAAAAATTCCGAAGGATATATATATATATTTTTTGACCTCTTAAGGTCAAAATTGACCCCTGTTGGTGCTTTTAGGGCTAAAATGACTAATTTGACTTTTAGATTAACCTTCAGGAATGTGCCTATGTCTATCCAATCTGAGTAGTGTGGCGATGGGGAAACTGTGTGTGTGTGTGTGTGCATGTGTGTATGGTTAAGTCGTAGTCTGCACCAGATATACAGAAGCTGACAGTAGAGCCCTGGGCTTGGTGGGTAAGGTGATGACCTGATGCTGTTTTCCAAAAGAACACAAAGGTTCTCTGTCAATAAGCCCAGTGTCCTGTAGTTCTGTGCTGAGCAGCGAAAAACTTGTCCCCCTCCGGGCATCCACCTGGCAGGCCCGGTCATATTTGACCAGCATATGAAAGATATTGTGCAAGATGAACTAGAATGCCTCTGCATACACTATCCTATCCTTCTACCTGGACTTTAAACTGCAACTGTAGATACTGTTTATCCTCGTTTGCCTTTTGCTTGTTGAAACATTTGCAAGTGTGTGGGTAGGCGCCTCTTCTTTCGCATCTTATAAATATGCCTGGATTCAAAGTTTAGTTCTAGTTCAATCCATAAGCCACAGCCTTTAAAGGAAACAGACCAGATACAGTGGGTGGCGTGAAAATAACATTTGTCGCCTAAACCAGTTTGTGCATTCAGTGTATCATGTCAAAGAGACGAGATTTGGGGCTGGGGATAATTTGAGGAAGATACAAACCGAATGTATTGCCCTTTGTTGTTGTTTTTCCTTTTGTTATGCTGCGTTCTATCCTGTCACTTTCAGAACGTTGACCTGCTTTGTTCTCTGCGTCTCCAAGGCTTTGTCCCAAATGGCATTACCTATTTAGTACACTTCTGATTAAAAGTATTGCACTATATAGGGAATTGGGTGCCATTTGAGACGCAGACCAAGTTCTCCTCTTTTTGAAATCTCTAAATGCCATTGCCAAACATAATGAAGTCGAAGACCACATAATTGAATTCTTCCATCTGAAAGCTTAAAATACATTTTCGGAAGTCTCACTTCATATTTCCTGGGCTCTGGATGTTCCAGGGTAGTCTTGTGATCTCTCAAAACACTAATCACAGATAATATGGTATGGGCCACCCTGTGATCTTCACATCTCTGTGGCCAAGTCTACTTTATATCAAACTTAGAAAGTTAGCAAAACCACCTAAACCAAAACCAAAAAAAGACGTTGATTCAGTATACAATTGTAAGGCAGCCAAGAAATCCCTCGCTGCAGCACATGAAACGTGGTGGGGTTGGCCGTGGGCCCACCACATGTTTTCATTTGCGAAGTGAAATGACCATAGTTAAGCTCTTTCCATGCAGAAAAGTGATTAGCGAAGCGATCACTGACCAAGCGGCTAGAGCAGGGGTCCCCAAACTACATTCAGCCACGGGACAATTTTTTATTTTGCGGATGGTCGGGCGACTTGGAACATAATTACAAATAATTTGTACACTGCAAATTGACCGCAAGAGAAGCCCAAACAGATGTAATATTTGACTAAAACACAATCATTTCAAACCTTGATAACAAAACAAAAAAACATATCAACAGTTCTTAAAATCATGGCCAGTCCACCAAGACCCTCCCTCCCAATGACACGCGCAAGGATGGATATGTTGACATTACCCACAATCACACTTCCAAGTAAAATAAAATGTTATTGGCCACATACACATATTAAGCAGATGTTATTGCGGGTGTAGCAAAATGCTTGTGTTTCTAGCTCGGGCGGTGCAGTAGTATCAAACAATGCAGTAGTATCTAAAAACAATTCACAACAATACACAAAAATCTACAAGTAAAAGAATGGAATTAAAAAATATATAAATATTAGATTGAGCAATGTCGGAGTGGCATTGGCAGGGTTCATGGACTACTCACTTGAAAACAATTGCATTGTGTTGTTGTAGCCTAATTTGGAAAAATGTTGTATCCCTAAAAAAACTATGAGTTTTCAAGCTGTGTGCCCTGGGACTGAGAGCATAGCCTCGGGAGCACACACAGTGTAGGCTGGCTTTTGTCCTGAATACAAAGTGTTATGTTTCGGGAAAATCCAATACAACACATTACTGAGTACCACTCTCCATATTTTCAAGCATAGCGGTGGATGCACATGTTATGGGTATGCTTATCATTGTTAAGGAGTGGGGAGTTTTTCAGGATAAAAAATACATGGAATGGAGCTAAGCACAGGCAAAATCCTAGACTAAAACCTGGTTCAGTCTGCATTCCTTTCAGCAGAACAATAACCTAAAACACCAGGCCAAATCTACACTGGAGTTGCTTACCAAGAAGACAGTGAATGTTCCCGAGTTGCCGAGTTACAGTTTTGACTTAAGTCTTCTTGAAAATCTATGGCAAGACCTGAAAATGGTTGTCTAGCTATGATCAACAACCAATTTGACAGAGCTTGAAGAATTTTAAAAAGAATAATAGGCAAATGTTGCACAATCCAGGTGTGGAAAGCTTTGGACACACCTATTCATTCAATAATTTTTTGTTGTTGTACTATTCTACATTATCGAATAATAGTGAAGACATCACAACTATGAAATAACACATATGGAATCATGTAGTAACCAAAAAAGTGTTATCCAAATAAAACAAATCAAAATATATGTTATATTTGAGATTCTTCAAAGATATCACGCCCTGACCTTAGAGTTCCTTTTTATTCTCTTTGTTTGGTTAGGTCAGGGTGTGACTCGGGTGGGAAAGTCTATGTTTTCTATTTCTTTGTTTTTGGCCGAGTGTGGTTCCCAATCAGAGGCAGCTGTCTATCATATTAAGTTGTCATTTTCCTTTTGGGTTTTGTGGGATCTTGTTTTCTGTTCAGTGTTTTTTGCCTGACAGAACTGTACGCTTTCGTTATTTTGTTTGAGTGTTTTTTGTATATTAAAATCATGAACACTTTCCACGCTGCGCCTTGGTCCACTATTCATTCCACAAAAAAGAGCAAACAAAAGAAACCACCCTTTGTCTTGATGACAGCTTTGTGGAATTTATTTCCTTCTTAAAATGCATTTGAGCCAATCAGTGTGTTGTGACAAGGTAGGGGTGGTATACAGAAGATAGCCCTATTTGGTAAAAGACTGTCAATGTTCCAGGTGAATGGAATAAAGCGGACACAGGACACAGGTATGAGTAAAGCCACGATATTTACTCAATATCAACAATAATCCAACAAGGATAAACATAAACAATCCAGAACACGTACACGGAACCACTTGACAAAAACAATCACGCACAAAACAAAAGGGGAAGCCAGAGGGCTAAATAAGGAACATGATTATGGAATGGAAACCAGGTGTGTACAATGAAGACAAAACAAAACGAAAATGAAACATGGATCGGTGGTGACTAGAAAGCCGGTGACGTCGACCCCCGAACGTCGCCCGAACAAGGAGAGGGACCAACTTCGGCGGATGTCGTGACAAAGACCAAGTCCTTATTATGGCAAGAACAGCTCAAATAAACAAAGATAAATGACAGTCCATCATTTAAAAAAAATGTTTACCCCTTTTTCTCCCCAATTTCGTGGTATCCAATTGGTAGTAGTTACTGTCTTGTCTCATCGCTGCAACTCCCGTACGGACTCGGGAGAGGCGAAGGTCGAGAGCCATGCGTCCTCCGAAATACAGGCCCGACAGTCCATTATTACTTTAAGACATGATGGTCAGTCAATCCGGAAAATGTCAATAACTTTTAAAGTTTCTTCAAGTGCAGCTGCAAAAAACATCAAGTGCTATGATGAAACGGACTCTCATGAGGACCGCCAGATGAAAGGAAGACCCAGAGTTACCTCTGCTGCAGAGGACAAGTTAATTAGAGTTACCTGCACCTCAGATTGCAGCCCAGATAAATACTTCACAGAGTTCATGTAACAGACACATCTCAACATCAACTGTTCAGAGGAGACTACGTGAATCAGGCCTACACGGATGAATTGCTGCAAAGAAACCACTACTAAAGGACACCAATAATAAGAAGAGACTTGCTTGGGCCAACAAACACGAGTAATGGACATTAGACCGATGGAAATGTGTCCTCTAGTCTGATGAGTCCAAATTTGAGGTTTTTGGTTCCAACCGCCGTGTCTTCGTGAGACACAGAGTAGGTGAACGGATGCTCTCTGCATGTGTGGTTCCCACCGGGAAACATGGACGAGGAGGTGTGATGGTGTGGGGGTGCTTTGCTGGTGACACTGTCTGTGATGTATTTAGAATTCAAGACACACTTAACCAGTATGTCTACCACATCATTCTGCAGTGATACGCCATCCCATCTGGTTTGCACTTAGTGGGACTATCATTTGTTTTTCATCAGGACAATGACCCAAAATAGACCTCTAGGCCTTGTAAGGGCTATTTGACCAAGAAGGAGAGTGATGGAGTGCTGCATTAGATGACCTGGCCTCCACAATCACCCGACCTCGAAGGAAAAGCAGTCAACAAGTGCTCAGCATATGTGGGAACTCCTTCATTTCTCGTGAAGCTGGTTGAGAGAATGGCAAGAGTGTGCAAAGCTCTCATCAAGGCAAAGGGTGGCTACTTTGAAGAATATCAAATCTAAAATATATTTTATTTGGATAACACTTTTTTGGTTACTACACGATTCCATATGTGTTATTTCATAGTTTTGATGTCTTCAATATTATTCTACAATGTAGAAAATCGTAAAAATAAATAAAAACCCTTGAATGAGTAGGTGTGTCCAAACTTTTGCTGGTACTGTATGTAAATAAGGTATTTCAGTTTTTTTTATTTCTAATAAATGTGTAAAAAATTCTCAAAACCTGTTTTAGCATTTTCATTATGGGGTTTTGTGTGTAGATTGATGATAATTTTTTTAATATTTCATCCATTTTGGAATAAGGCTGTAACGTAACAAAATGTGGAAAAAAGGTCTGAAGACTTTTCCGAATGCACTGTATTTAGTAAACTCACCATTAAAAAGTACCATAGTGATTGAGTGTCTGTATAGCTAATACTGAGATGCACTGTCAATAATATTATGCCTCCAGCAGGTCCAGTTATTTTTTCTCGTAAGCTTAACTTAACTCTTCTCCCCTTCGATTAGCTATTCCTCGCGCACCTAGAACACTTTAATAGCCTAGATTTGTCGTTTTATTGTATTAGGCCTTTTCCTGGCTACCCAGACTCCTTGCGCCTATAACCAAGCCTACTATACATATAAGGTATGGAGGGATGTATTTTCTGTTTGTCGAGATTGACATTAGCCTAGTCTATTTGAATGTTGAAAACACAAACCATGATGTTGAAGCGCTCAAAGAAACCTGTTGGTGAAAGATTCGTTGCATATATTTTATATAACTATAAATATAACATAGAAATGAGTGCCCCCCTTTTGAAGAAAAAAAATTGCCCCGTGCTGATTATTGTCTGGTGCTGGGTCTGCATGTACGTGCTGATGTATCACCACGCAGGCTACATGAACAAACGTCTCGAACATGGTGGAATGTGAATATGCCTCAGCCAATGAAAACGTGTGGTGGGCAAGGCCACAACCGTCTCCACCCCGTTCCATGTGCGGCTGTGAGAGGTACTTGAGGCAACCAGCTGCAATAAGATTTGAGTTTGCTCATCATTTGGGCAAATTTACCTACCCAACATAAATTCTCAAGTTTAATTGTATGTTCACTCAAATTTTTACCTTATTTGCGTACTTATTCACCTATTATTTGCATATTTCACAGTGTGCCTTGCATTTTGAGTGAATTGGAGTTACCATCCATGACGGAGACATAGTTGTTGTATTCAATGACTTTCAGTCCTGTAGAGTACACCAAGTGAGTGTTGAAATTAATAAGTTATCTTTAAAATGAAGCTCATTGTGACAGTACATTACATATATCATAAGGCTGTTCGATGAGGGCCTAGTTACACCTTAACACAGTGGTCTAAAACTTGTTGCTTACAGACCACATCAAGCCTGCAAGTCACATTATGCTGAATTGCAAAGTGATGTGTAATTCCTATTGGAATCCAGCCAGAGTGAGGATATCCAACAATTTAAACTTTTAATCGCCCGCAACCTGTATTGAGAATGACTCCCGGTTAGGGAAGGTTGATTATTGCATACGTGAATTTGTAGTTTTACTCAACAAGCTTTTACAAATGCAGCTCACTTCGGGCGGAGTTTGTTGAGCAAACAAACTTTCACACATTAACTCAAATTCTTGTCCTTTGGAAGTCCACTTGATTAAGCAATTGGTTAAGTTGGCAATTTTACAGTGCATGAGAGTTATGTATTTGATTTATTAGTATGTTTGTGTATAAACTGCCACAGTATCACCAGCATTCGGGTCCTACTGTATGACATCTATCACCAGGAAAATAAGGAATTTGGCTATTTAGGAATTTTCTTCTGATAATTTGGTTTTCTGGACACGACATTGATTTTATACAGTGAGAATGCCTGTTTCAATTCTGCAATTGCATGCAAACATTCCAATATGCCCTCTTGCAATGGGACGAAAGCACTCCTTTGACCAGACCTACCCGAAACTAGAGATATACACAGTAGATTGAAAGTACCTCAATCTACACATCTTCCTCCCTCCCCAAACACACTTTTACCAGTTTTACCAGTTTTACCAGACTGATTAGGCAGCCGATACAGTGTGTCTCTCTAAGTGAATTTGTCACCTCGTTAAAAGGCCCTCACGCATTCGTCCGAAACCATAAACTCAAAACATATTACTTTACAAACATTTACAAGACCTTTGAGAATTTTTTTAAACGTCATGTTCCAATGTTATGTTCCAAATCCTGTGGTGAAATGGATACAAAATTGTGCAAGGTGGGTTAGGGACGGTTGTTTCTCTTCATTGTCTGTTTGAGTGTTGAAGCAGGGGTGCTGTGCTGTGCTGTGCTGTGCTGTCCTGGCATGTGCATGCAGCTTCATGAGGGGCCAGTAGTGGGGGTTAACACACCCATGACCTGCTCTTCTCTCCCAGGTGCTGTCCTCGTTTGTCCCCTGCATTGGAACAGTTGGAACAGCACCACATGGAGCAGAGGGCAGAACGGGAAGAGAGCTGTAACAGTGGGGAGGGAACATACACACACAAACCTAACCTCAACCCTGACCCTCCATAGAGGGCGGAGCGGGCTACTTACCAGGTTTTTTTTATCTCTCCTCTCAGGCAATGCAAGGTGAACAACCTATGCTACTTAACACACACGCATGTACACACACACACACACACACACACACACACACACACACACACACACACACACACACACACACACACACACACACACACACACACACACACACACACACACACACACACACACACACACACACACACACACACACCAACTCTGCCCCACAGATTTGCATTTATTTACCTTCCTGTGAATGATTGACAGGTGTCACATCATTACATCATCAGTGTCAGAAGCTGCCAGAGGTCAGGGGACAGCGAGTCAATGGATGTCATACTACCGTAGAACGGAGCAACTCATATGGAATCTACCATCAGAACTAATGACCAGGGCCTCGAGTGACGACTAGGTCAGGAGTTTTTCCTGACCACATTTTTGCTGACCGCATTCAAGTCTTAGTTTGGTTAGTTCAGTCAGGCATGTTAGTGCTGGGTTAGAACAAAACATGTGCACACCGTGGGGGTTGCCCAGGAATGGATTAAGAAGCACTGGTTTACAAGACAACCCCCCCCCCCCCGCCTCATCCAGCTGTATGGTGAGTCAGTCATTGTGTCCTCTTTATGATGTTATTGACGATTAACCCATATAACTAGTGCCAAGAATTGCGCAACCCAATGACAGCATCCTATAGAGTTTACTGTGGGAGAAGAAACAGGGACAGAATGTGATGAACAACACAGAGACTGAGACGTAACGTTGTGACTATAACTACTGTTCCCTGACGGAGTGCAATGAAGTACAACACATCTATGGGGAGTCGCACTCTCGCAAATTTGACTGAAGAACTAAAATCATGCCTGATAAGGTCAATGAAATATGCACCTCGCTGGAAGCCCTGCCTTCCACAGGTGATAAGCCCGAGGCTTGGATTCATTCCTTCAATTCAGTACCGCTCTTCACCGAGCCCAGAATTGGCCGGTGCGGAGCCAAACAGATGTTTTACCTCGTATCCCTCCTTCAGGGAACAGTATAGTCATAACGTTACGTTCCCTTTCAGTCAGTACTCTCGGTACAACTGAGAGTAATGAAATCCCGCCTCAAGCCGGCCCTAACGGATACTAAAAGAAATGGCCCATGGCAGACCACCCAGATCTCCACCCGACAAGACGGAGCTATCCCAGCTGTTAGCACACTGTGGGCTACACTGGGAGCAGTGACATCCAAGCGATGAAGCTGTGAAGCTTGTACTAGACACAGGGCATGCAACCTCGAAAAGGGAAATAGCTCAAAAGCTAAAGACCCGTAAGACACAACCATGACAAAGGTCGCATTCGGACGCACCGTCACCTTAAGAGTCGCCTGGGGCAAACTTCGTATAGGAAAGGTGTTTCGGATAACGATTGGAATGGGCTCAACTGGTTTAGAAACCGGTCTGAAACGGCGCACACCTTTTCAGGAACCGCACCGCCAGATGGCGCCATTAATTCCCACATGACACACATGACATATATATATGCACCTTCGAAGTGGAGAATGAACGACTATGCTCGACAAGCTCCTGTAGAGACATTAAAATGTCCGCCTGAGCACTCAAAATAATAATTCATTTATTATAGTAGCAGAGCTCCAACACCTGCCACTAGTATGCATCACAGCCTCCCACAGAGGGTGTGCTTGAGGACAAATAGTAGCAATCATGTTCGATGGTAAATGTCTAACCGCAAGATTGGACCTCTCAGGGGAGAAGCACCACAGGACCCCACCCAATAGGCAGATGATCACTGCAAACCAAGGTTGATTGGGCCAATAGGGAGCCACAGAAATCAACAAGCCCTTCAGGTATTTTTTATTTTTACTAGGCAAGTCAGTTAAGAACAAATTCTTATTTTCAATGACAGCCTAGGAACAGTGGTGCAGAACAACAGATTTTTACCTTGTCAGCTCAGGGATTTGATCTTGCAACCTTTCAGTTACTAGTCCAACGCTTTAACCACTAGGCTACCTGCCACCCCATATAGCTTCCCCAGGGCGTCCACTCCCAATGGAGCGCTTGGGTCCCTCAGATGACAATGCACGTTTTCTTGCAAAGTGCAAAGATCTACATCGCGCCTGCCGAACATTTCCCATTCCTGGGAAACCACTCAAGGGTGTAGCCTCCACTCCTGAGAGAAAGGACCCCACCTGGATAGAGAGCGAGCCATGGTTAGGAGGGAGAGAGACCGAGTCTCTCCCCATCGGTTGATTGCCAGCCTGGCAAAAGCAGGAGGAAGTGCCTGAGCGCCAGATACACTGTTAGAAGAACCAAATAATTGATATGCAGTGGGCAAGTTGTCGTCGTACCCACTCACCCCACCCTCGGGGATGATGTCTGTCATGATTACCTTACAGGATACAACTCAGCCCATGGAAGCCCCCTGACAATAGAAGAGGGTCCCACCACTGTGTGACCCAGATGACATTTGGCTAAGCAAACAAATTGTAGCCCGTACCCCAACATCACTGTTTGCATGATCCAGTGTGGCACTGCGCATGTGCACCATTGGTCGGAGCAGAAAGTGAGTCTCCCGTGAAGTGCTCTCTGAATGGGGTGAGACGCCACCTTGTGGACTGGGAGAGACTGATTATTTTTCAATTTCCACGAGTCTTGACAACCTTGTCTGAACGTGGAGAAGGGACACTTTTAATTGAACTCAAATGTGGAAGATGCAACACTTTTGACACCTGTGAACACTGTGGAACTAGAGGGTGAAAAAAACGATGTTTATGTGCCAAGGTGTGTCTAAAGCCCGGCCCATTCTGTGGTACAAGGGGTCCGGCGATCAGTGACGTATCCTGATTGGCAGTGCCACTTGAGGGTACTGTTGTCACAATGAGACTCACTCGGTTTAGGCGGTAAGATGTGTTCCGGTAACCGGCTGGCAACCAGCGCTGTGGGAGAAAAAAATATTATGGAGGTTACCCTACAGACCAGTCATAGTTACTGGCGACAAAGCTCCTTGTAACCTAGCTGGGAATCGGACAGACAGCTCTGAAAAACAGACCCTTTATGTGGACAGGTGCAATTTGTAATTGAATCTATACTGATGAAATATATAACCTCAACATGTAAAGTGTTGGTCCCATGTTTCATGAGCTTAAATAAAAGATTCTAGATATTATCATATGCACAAAAAGCTTATTTCTGTCAAATGCACAAATTTGTTTACATCCCTGCTAATGAGCATTTCTCCTTTGCCAAGATAACCCATCCACCTGATAGGTGTGGCATATCAAGAAGCTGATTAAACAGCATGATCACTACACAGGCGCACCTTGTGCTGGGGACAATAAAAGGGCCCTCTAAAATGTGAAGTTTTGTCACACACAACACAATGCCACAGATGTCTCAAGTTTTGAGGGAGCGTGCAATTGGAATGCTGACTGCAAGAATGTCCACCAGAGCTGTTGCCAGATAATTGAATGTTAATTTCTCTACCATAAGCCGCTTCCAACGTCGTTTTAGAGAATTTGGCAGTACGTCCAACCGGATTCACAACCGCAGACCACTTGTAACCACGCCAGCCCAGGACCTCCACATCTGGCTTCTTCACCTACGGGATCATCTGAGACCAGCCACCCGGACAGCTGATGAAACTGAGGAGTATTTATGTCTGTAATAAAGCCCTTTTGTGGGGAAAAACTTATTCTGATCGGTGGGTGGGCCTGGCTCCCATGTGGGTTGGTCTATGCCCTACCAGGCCCACTCATGGCTGCACCCCGGCCCAGTCAGGAGAAATTCATAGATTATAGCCTAATGAATTCATTTCAATTGACTGATTTCCTTATATGAACTGTAACTCAGTAAAAAAAAAATGTTGCATGTTGCATTTACATTTTTGTTCAGTACAATTCCCAGGATAGAGCTGGAGACAGACAGCTCATTTCGGGGTTCATATGAACCACAAAGAGACTGTGTGTGGGATAATAGCATGGTCGTGTCCAACCCTGCTCATTCCCTTGACTCCACTACCAACAACCAATCACCTACAGAGTCCATAACCTGTATCACTAGACACCTCATAGGGACTAGTGAGCTACAGGCAGGCATCAACAGTGAATCCCAGTAATGAGCCACCTATGAGGGAGGGGGTGGCCCCTTATGGACAGAGAGCAAATCGGACAATTTATTAGTCTGATATACTGTACCCTTTGAACCCTGTGAACACCGTGGCCATAACCAAATGTGGGGGCACTGTTGTCACAGTAATGTTTTTGTGGCGGGGCGCACTGGTCACTTAGACCCGTACTAAGGCCCCTCACTCCGGGGGTTACCTAAGCCTGTCACACCCTGATCGGTTTCACCTGTCTTTGTGCTTGTCTCTACCCCCCTCCAAGTGTCGCCCATCTTCCCCATTATCCCCTGAGCATTTATACCTGTGTTCTCTGTTTGTCTGTTGCCAGTTCGTCTTGTCTTGTCAGGTCTTACCAGCGTTCTTTCCCGCTTTCCTGTTTCTCAAGTGTTTGTTCTTAGTTTTCCTGGTTCTGACCATTCTGCCTGCTCTGACCCCGAGCCTGCCTGTCGTCTTGTACCTGCCTGACTCTAACCTGATTACGAACCTCTGCCTGTCCTCGACCTGCCCTTTGCCCCGTGTTATAATAAATTATTGAGAACTGTACTATCCGCCTCCTGTGTCTGCATCTGGGTCATATCCTGAGATGTGATAGTACGAACTGGCTATGACTGACCCAGCAGACAGACCAGCTCCACAATGCTGTCTCCCAGCAAGAAGCCACCATTGGAAGACACAAGGAGTTACTGCAATGCCTTATGGAGGGACTCCATACCCTGGCAGAACATCAGGACCATGCGTTCGCTACAATGCTGGAGCAATTCCAGGATTCCCTACAAGGCAGCAAGCCACACCAGCAATTCCCCAGACTCTCAGCAACCCCACCACCAGCGGCGCTTCTTCTCAGCCTGCTCCGGGACATCTTCCAGTGAGCTTGAGAGAAGCCTCGGATCTCTCCGCCATTCCCGCGGAGTACCTGGACCTCCGGGAAGTCTTCAACAAGGCCTGCGCTACGTCTCTCCCTCCGCATCGACCCTACGACTGCACCATTGACCTTCTCCTGGGCACTACACCCCCTCGGGGGCGGCTTTACTCCCTGTCGGGTCCGGAGACCAAGACTATGGAAGAGTACATTGAGAACTCTGACGCTGCAGGGAGTATTCATCCATCGGCCTCTCCTGCCGCCGCAGGGTTCTTCTTTGTGGAGAAGAAGGACAAAACCCTGTGCCTGTGTATCAACTACATGAGCATTAATGACATCACGGTTAAAAACCGTTACCCTCTACCACTCATCTCCTCGGCTTTCGAACCTCTTCAGGGAGCGACCATCTTCTCTAAGTTAGACCTTCGGAACGCCTACCATCTGGTTCGGATACGGGAGGGAGATGAGTGGAAAACAGTCTTTAACACGGCTAGTGGGCACAATGAGTACTTAGTTATGCCATTCGGACTGACTAACGCTCCTGCGGTGTTCCAGGCCCTGGTCAATGATGTGCAATGATGTGCTCCGGGACATGCTGATCCGGTTCGTGTTTGTCTACCTCGACAAAATCCTTGTCTTTTCCCGTTCAGCTCAAGAACACGTCCTCCACGTCTGACAAGTCCTTCAGCGTCTCCTGGAGAAGCAGCTTTTTGGTTAAAGTGGAGAAGTGTGAATTTCATCACACCACCATTTCCTTCTTAGGATACGTCATCCCTGCAAGACATATACAGATGGATCCAGACAAGGTGAGAGCGGTGGTGGATTGGCCTCAACCCACATCCAGAGTGCGGCTGCAATGTTTCCTGGGGTTTGTTCATTTCTACCGCCGCTTCATCCGGGGTTACAGCATCCTGGCTTCCCCCCCTCTCAGCACTCACCTTTCCCAAGGTTCCCTTCACATGGTCTCCAGCAGCTGACCAGGTGTTCTCGGACCTCAAATGTTGATTCACTACAGCCCCCATCTTAATCCATCCGAACTGTCCCGTCAGTTTGTGGTTGAGGTCGACACCTTGGATGACAGAGTGGGGGCCGTCCTGTGCCAGAGTTCTGCCCAGGATCAAAAGCTACACCACTGCGCTTTCCTCTCCTATCATCTTACCCCTGCTGAGAGGAACTATGATGTGGGAAATCGAGAACTCCGCGTCAAGATTGCGTTGGAACAGTGGAGGCACTGGTTGGAACACCCATTCTTAGTGTGGACTGACCATAAGTATCTGGAATATCTCCGCACCGCCAAGCGCTTCAACTCTAGGCAGGCTCGTTGGTCCCTGTTATTCACCCGTTTAAATTTCACTCTCTCCTACCGCCTGGGGTCAAAGAACGTGAAGCCTGACGCACTCTTGTATTGCCCCGCTGCTACTCTGTCTGACCCCGAGACCATCCTCCCTACCTCCTGTCTAGCGGCTGCAGTCATCTGGGGTATAGAGAGCCCGAGGGGTGTACGGCTAACCCGGATGTTTGTCCCGGACTCTGCATGTTCCCCAGTCTTGGAATGGGCACATTCCTCAAGACAGACCTGCCATCAAGGCTCCCGTCGAACCCTGGCTTTTGTCCGACGACGCTTTTGGTGGCCTTCCATGATGCCGGATGTCTCCGCATTCATCGCCGCCTTCACTGTGTGTGCACAAAATAAGACTCCGCGGCAAGCCCTGCCTGGCGTTCTTCAACCACTCCCTGTTCCTCACCGCCGCTGGTCCCATATATCCCTGGACTTTATTACTGGGCTTCCCCCGTCAGACTGCAACACTACTATCCTGACGGTGGTGGACAGGTTTTCTAAAGCCGCCCATTTTATTCCCATTCCCAAGTTACCCTCAGCCAAGGAGACGGCTCAGCTCATGGTGCAGCACATCTCATCCTGGTTATGAAAGGCATTCTGCACCCTCTTTGGGTTGTCAGTCAGCTTGTCCTCGGGTTTCCACCCCCAATCTAACGGACAGTCGGAACGAGCCAATCAGGACCTGGAGACGGCTCTTCATTGCCTCGTCTCCGCCAACCCCACCACCTGGAGCCAGCAACTCGTGTGTGTGAAACACGCCCGTAACACCCTTCCCTGCTCGGCCACTGGTCTCTCGCCCTTTGAGTGTTCCTTGGGATATCAGCCCCTGCTCTTCCCAGTAAGTAAGAAGAATAAGTCAGCATACCCTATGCCCAGATGTTCAGATGTTCATCCGCCGCTGTCGCCGTACCTGAAAGAGAGCCCGGACCTCTCTTTTGAAGACCACATCCAGGTATCGGCGACAAGCGGATCGTCACCGGACCCCTGCTCCCCGCTATCAGCTCGGGCAGTGGTTATGGCTTTCCACTCGGGACCTGCCCCTCCGGGTGGAGTCCCGTAAACTTTCCCCCCGTTTCATCGACCCTTTCCCCATCTCTAAAATCCTTAGCCCCTCTGCTGTTCGTCTTCTGTTGCCCCGCACCCTCCGTATCCATCCTACGTTTCATGTGTCCAAGATAAAACCTGTGTCTCACTGTTCTTTGTCTTCTTTTTCCCTGACCCCGAGCCTGCCAGCCGTCCTGTACTGCCTGTCTCTGACCTGATTACGAACCTCTGCCTGCCCTGACCCCAAGCCTGCCTGCCATCCTGTACCTGCCTGTCTCTGACCTGATTACGAACCTCTGCCTGTCCTCGACCTGCCCTTTGCCCCGTGTTATAATAAATTATTGAGAACTGTACTATCCGCCTCCTGTGTCTGCATCTGAGTCATATTCTGAGACGTGATAGAGCCAAGTGCTCAAGTGCTCAAGTGCTGCTTCCTCATTGGAGGTGCACGCAAGCTCCGCTTCCTCTACTCCCTCCAACTCCGGGAATTTGAAATAGGAATGGGGTTGCTATAACGCCGGGGGAAAGTTAGTAAGGTTCATTCACCGGAAGTTATGCATGCTAACCGACATTAGCCAGGAGGCTTTATAGTTTAACCTAGGCTAGCTAACCTCTTTGTTCGCGGCATGTAGCGACTTAACGCTACATATACTAAACAAGAGAGCTACCCAAGCAACTCCACTGTGGGGAGGCAGGAATAGCTAGTAGTATCTAGCTCGCCAAGTCTGGGAAGAGAGGCAAGCGGTGGCAGACACAGGCGGCATGGGTTACCCACCTACCTGGATGCCCTCTCTTTTTGAGTAGCCTCCCATAACCTGCGACAGAGTGCACAGGTGCCGGGTTGAGCATCTTCCACTTACATCATGTCCAGGCAGACAAGACATTTGCTCCGACCAAAAACCCAATCTATCTCCGCGTCCCGCAACTCTGATTCAGCTGAGGTACGGGCACCTGGGAGAGGAAGTCGCTATCGAAAACACCAAGACCCCTTAAGAATGCTACTCAATTGTTAAGAGAACCTGCACTGTGGACTAAGGGAACAGTGCCAGCCGCGTGCAAGTTACTGTTACTGACACCGTCCCCTAGTCCCGCACACAAACTAATTTGAGCAAGGGCAGCCAAAGTATGCACCGAGCCGAGATATAGAAGACAACAAACATATTATTTCATACATTTGGGCATGATTGTAATCCCAAACCAGGCTTGCTAGCCTTCGTCATTGCTACAGCCAGGCCAAGCAAACCGAAGAATAACTCATTGGCTTGTGTTTAGAGAACAAATACAAACTCCAGCATGCAATGTCCAGGGCGTGAGCACGCTCTACCACAAAGGGAAAGTTTAGTTGGCGCAAAGTCAGATAGTCTGTTTCAAAAATATTTGTTTTTAGTAGCGTGAATTGTTATTGCTCACATCGAGGTGAAGAGCGGAAGAATTGAAGGAATGAATACAAGCCTCTGACACCTTTGGAAGGCGGCCATTTCATTGGCCTTGCCAGGCATGGTTTAAGTTCTTCAGGCTAAGTCGCAAGAGTGCGACTCCCCATTGTTGTGTTGTCCTAACTGAAAGGGAACAGAGGAAAGTATTTAACGCATAAAAAATGTATATGTTTTAAGGGTGCCGTGTTAAGCAATATTTAACAGTGGGAAAGCGCAACTCAGCTGGGTGCATATAAATCTCTATTCCAACATTTGGTTGATATATGTTAAATGTCATTCCTCTACCTCTCGTGTGGTGTGTGTGTGTGTGTGTGTGTGTGTGTGTGTGTGTGTGTGTGTGTGTGTGTGTGTGTGTGTGTGTGTGTGTGTGTGTGTGTGTGTGTGTGTGTGTGTGTGTGTGTGTGTGTGTGCGTGCGTGTGTGTGTGTGTGTGCGCGCGCGCGCGCGCGCATGTCTGTGTGTGTGTGTGCAAAGCTACATTCATGCTCTCTGATCTGTGAGTAGCCGACCTGAGCTGAACCCTCTACCGTAGCGCAGCTTTTCCTCTCTCCTCCTCTCTCTCTCCCTCGCTTTTTCTCTCTCTCTTTCTCTCCATATTTTCTCTCCCTATCTCTGTCCTCTCCTGTACCAGAGCTGTGGCCTGTCAGAGTGAGTGGGCGATCACAGATACCAACATCAAGGCTGCCGAGGCATGCTCTCAGCACAGCGTGACAGACCCAGCCTCTCTCTCTCTTTATCCACTCTCTCTCTATCCACTCTATCTTTGTCCTACTCACTCTCTTCTTCTCCACTCTGTTCTCATTATCCTCTCTCACACAAATGTCTCTATATACTCTCCCCTCTCTCCCTCCTCTCTTTAACTCCCCCCCCCCCCCCCCACACTCCCCCCCCCCCCCCCCCCCACACTTCTCTCTTTCTCTTAGCCTCTACCCAGGGGCCCTCAGAGCTCGTTGCTGTTGCAGCTGACGTTAGGAGCAATGAGCTCCCCAGTGAGACCCTGGATCTGCCGGAGAGTAACATTCATATTTACTGTTAATGTTAATATTTGGAGGTAATTTTATTAAAATATTTGCTTTGAGGATATCAAGTGGAAGCCATGAGGCTGACAGCTTATGCAACTGCCTCCTTAGATAAATGTATAGTATACTCCAGGCTCTTACATCTAGCAGATTCAGTGCCACCACGGATGGATGGATTTACCCAAGTGCTCCATTAGAGTTGTTGCTTTGTGTTCCTCCTAATCACGACACGGTAATAATGAACCAATCAATAAATCAATCAATCAAAAGTGATTTGGAGTGTGTTTCTGGACTTCCTATACAATTCGCTACAACAAAAAAATTCAAGAAAGGAAGAGAAGCGAAAGGTATATCAGGTATATAGACACCGGATGAAAAATATATGACGTGAAGCTCTTCTGATTTGCCTTCCTTGATACGGGTCCGATATGATTGTCTGTACATCTTGCTCTCTTTTCGTTGGCCCCACACTTTCAGCCCAGGCTAGCATCTGTTAAGCATTTAGAATGTCTCTCATGTGCTTAGACAGCTATAGAAACGATAGAAACCCAGAGACAGCATCTTATCCTCTGCAGAGCCCCAGCCTCCCAATCAGGCAGACAATTGTCAGCCTCCTCCTCTTGTTCTGCTTTCTCCCCTAATCTCCTCTCCTTCATTTCTCCTCTCCACCCCATCCCTCTCTGCTAGCTGTCATTTGCTTAGTGTATAGCATCTCCTCTTCTCTATTCTCTCCTATATTCTCTTTCCCCCATCCCTCTCTGCTGACTGTTATTCTCTCAGTGTCATCTGAGGTAGGAGGCCGGGGAGGTCGGAGCTGCAGATTTACCCAGCAGCACACGTCACCACCAGGGAAGCGCAGAGCGCCCAAAATAGCCCGAACAGCACAGGGTGAATGGGGACCTAAGTGGCGGTTACCGAGGACTGATTTTGACAACAACATTTTTGAATGGATGTGTGTCTGTCTTTCACCCCAGCCCCTTCAAATTATAACATATGTTCAATCGTGATGTGAGACAGTCAGCGATGTGGGAGGACCAATACGAAAAGTATGAAAATGAATGCACTCACTCCTTCCTATAAGTCGCTCTGGATAAAAGTGTCTGCTACATGACTAAAGTGTAAAAATGGAGGAGCGGAGAGGTGGTGTTTGGAAGAAATTACTGTATGAGTGTATTTATTTTTATTTATTTATCAGTTTACAGAAATGTTGTCCAACCCTGAACAACATAAGTATTGTTGAATATAAATCGAAGATACATTCATGGGTGTGTGCATTTGAGCCCATGTATCACACTCTGCTGTTTAAAACAATGTCATACTATTGCAAGCAGGAACTTGTACACACTATTGGCTTAGTGCTGGGGTGTCAAACTCATTTTGCCCCGAGGGCTTCAACGAGGTCCAGAAGGCACACTGAATTTATTTATATATTCCTTACTGTCAAAATGTGTCAAAAAATTGTCCTCTATTCATAGTTTATGACATTTTCGATGCTCCCTGATTGTCTAGTGATTATTAAGGAGCTGGAAAGTCAAGAAACTGTATGAATGTAAATCCACTCAATGTGCACAGTGATTATTTGCAGGCTGGACAATCAAGACACTGTATGAATATCGGTCCATGATCATTTCTACACAGTTTTGATTTGGTTTTAGTCATTTGAAAGTACACTATAAATACAAAAGTATGTGGACACGCCTTCAAATTAGTAGATTCGGCTATTTCAGCCACACCCGTTGCTGACAGGTGTATAAAATCGAGCACACAGCCATGCAATCGCCATAGACAAACATTGGCAGTAGAATGGCCTTACTGAGGAGCTCAGTGACTTTCAATGTGACATTGTCATAGAATGCCACCTTTCCAACAACTCAGTCCGTAAAATGTCTGCCCTGCTAGAGCTGCCCCGGTCAAATGTAAGTGATGTTATTGTGAAGTAAAAATGTCAGTGGTGATTTTAGCATGTAAATCTTGGTGAGGCAAATAACTTTTTTTAATCCATGCCAGTAAAGCCACTACACAACACTATACAATACATTCATTTCACTATAACGCATAAAGCTGTCCCAACAGCAGAGCTTTCTTTTCAGCACCATGGAGTGAATCCTTACCACCGCTACACCTGGCCATCAGCGGAGTCTTGTCTGGCATTGAAACAGTTCATTCAGCCTCATTTACTGCCTTTTGAAAAAAGGTGATATGGCTGACTTGCTTAAACAAATGTGGTTTCTACTGACAATTGAAATGTACAAACTATGGCATAAGGGGACGATGAGCGGATAAGAGGCAATCCGTAATTTTGATTAAGACATTAATGAGCGAGATAGGACGGACCGACTCAAAATAACTATTTGTTCATTACTTTTGAAATGTACAGCAACAGAATTCAGATCATGGGCCGTTCTCACAGTATTCTCCCCCCTGTACACCAAGTCAGAACTGTAGGATAAATAAAGGGGGCATATAAGCGGAAAATGAAAGCTCTTATAATATTCGATAATCACATTTCTCTACAACAGACTATAGGCTACATGTGCACCACCAATTCTGAACAGTAGGCTAAGTTATGAGGGGGGAAATTTACCAAATTATTAGGGTGAGGCACATGGGCTACTAACAGCTTACTACACAACATACACTTTATATTACTTTCTTAGGTACAGTATACATATCTCCCTTGCATATTACATAATTTATGCAGCAGCATACAATATCTTCAGGTCGGAGCTCTAGAAAGAGGCCTGAGTTCCAGACATGGAATTCTGAGTTGGATGACCATTCAAAATGTATTTTCCCAGTCGGAGCTCGTTTTCTTCCGAGTTCCCAGTTGTCTTGAACTCACTGAAGTCTGAGATTTCCTAGTTCCGAGTTTCCAGTTGTTTTGAACGTGGCAGAAGTCATGCTGGATTGCCAGTATGGCCAATCTATTCAACCTTTTCTGGCCAATGGTGTTGAATGTTTATCCACCCACTCCACTGAATAGCAGGCTAATGATTGCTTTGCAATGCATGCAGTTAGCCACTGATTCCTTCCAAACCACTCATTAATGAATTTGTGATTTCCAACTTGTTGTGTAATGTTTATGTCCAATGGCCAATGAGCACTGAAACGTTTTAACTATAATTTCTCTTCATATGATAAGGATGAAAAGGATTTGTCAGTAGATTGTTAATGTGATCCATGATGATGACTGCTTGTCTAGCTTGCTAGCTAAGATTTAGAAAGTAGGATGTTAACATGATCAGTCCAATCAAAGCTACAGTAGATGTAATGTGATTTGACGTCATTTAATATGTGGCCAATGACCTTGAGCCTTCTTGGAGGGGCACATCTAATGTAACTCTATGGCAGGACCCAAGGGGTTTGAATTTTCGAGCTCTCCCCGTAGATTTTGAAGTGACGCAGTGTCCCCATGACTGACAGAACACTTAGCCAATCACGGTGCAACTAGAGAACATTACCAACCCTTTCGCTCTGCCCCACCTGCAGTGAATGACGGGTCGCTACTGGGAAAAGTCTAGGAGCAACAACGGCTCAGCCGAGAACTGATAGGCCACACAGGCTCACAGTACAAGACTGCCGAGTGCTGAAAAGTGTAGCGCATAAAAATCATCTGTCCTCAGTTGCAACACTCACGAACGACTTCCAAACTGCCCCTGGAAGCAACATCAGCACAAGAACTGTTCGTCGTGAGCTTCATGAAATGGGTCTCCATGGCCAAGCAGCCACATACAAGCCCAAGATCACCATGTGCAATGCCAAGAATCGGCTGGAGTGGTGTAACGCTTGTTGCCATTGGACTCTGGAACATTGGAAACGCATTCTCTGGAGTGATGAATCACGCTTCACCATCTGGCAGTCTGACGGACGAATCTGGGTTTGGCAGATGCCAGGAGAACGCTACAGTGTCAGCCCCAATACATAGTGCCAACTGTAAAGCTTGGTGGAGGAGGAATAATGGTCTGGGGCTGTTTTTCATGGTTCTGGCTAGGTCCCTTAGTTCCAGTGAAGGGAAATCTTAACGCTACAGCATACAATTACAATTACATTCTAGACGATTCTGTGCTTCTGACTTTGTTGCAACAGATTGGGAAAGGCCCTTTCCTGTTTCATCATGACAATGCCCCCGTGCACAAAGCAAGGTACATACAGAAATGGTTTGTTGCGATTGGTGTGGATGAACTTACCTGGCCTGCATAGAGACCTGATCTCAACCCCATCGAACACCGTTAGGATGAATTGCCTGACCTCACTAATGCTCTTGTGGCTGAATGGAAGAAAGTCCCTGCAGCATTTTTCCAACATCTAGTGGAAAACCTTCCCAGAAGAGTGGGGGCTGTTACAGCAGCAAAGGGGGGACCAACTACATATTAATGCCCATGATTTTGGAATGAGATGTGCGCACATAAACTCAGCAAAAAAAGAAACGTCCTCTCACTGTCAACTGCGTTTATTTTCAGCAAACGTGTAAATATTTGTATGAACATAACAAGATTCAACAACTGAGACATAAACTGAACAAGTTCCACAGACATCTGACTAACAGAAATGGAATAATGTGTCCCTGAACAAAGGGGAGGTCAAAATCAAAAGTAACAGTCAGTATCTGGTGTGGCCACCAGCTGCATTAAGTACTGTAGTGCATCTCCTCCTCGTGGACTGCACTAGATTTGCCAGTTCTTGCTGTGAGATGTTACGCCACTCTTTCACCAAGGCACCTGAAAGTTCCCAAACATTTCTAGGGGGGGAATAGCCCTAGCCCTCACCCTCCAATCCAACAGGTCCCAGACGTGCTCAATGGGATTGGGATCCGGGCTCTTCGCTGGCCATGGCAGAACACTGACACACCTGTCTTGCAGGAAATCACGCACAGAATGAGCAGTATGGCTGGTGGCATTGTCATGCTGGAGGGTCATGTCAGGATGAGCCTGCAGAAAGGGTACCACATGAGGGAGGAGGATGTCTTCCCTGTATCGCACAGCATTGAGATTGCCTGCAATGACAACAAGCTCAGTCCGATGATGCTGTGACACACCGCCCCAGACCATGACGGACCCTCCACCTCAAAATCGATCACACTCCAGAGTACAGGCCTCATTCCTTCGATGATAAACGCAATGTTGTTACACGTGGTCTGCCACTGCGAGGATGATCAGCTGTCCGTCCTGTCTCCCTGTAGTGCTGTCTTTGGCGTCTCACAGTACGGACATTGCAATTTATTGCCCTAAGGCACTTTCACGCAGATGAGCAGGGACCCTGGGCATCTTTCTTCTGGTGTTTTCAGAGTCAGTAGAAAGGCCTATTTAGTTTCCTAAGTTTTCATAACTGTGACCTTAATTACCTACCGTCTGTAAGCTGTTAGTGTCTTAACAACCGGTCCACACGTGCATGTTCATTAATTGTTCATGGTTCATTGAACAAGCACGGGAACCAGTGTTCAAACCCTTTACAATGAAGATGTGTGTAGTTATTTGGATTTTTACGAAATATCTTTGAAAGACAGGGTCCTGAAAAACGTAATTTTCTTTTTTTGCTGAGTTTACTCTTAGTGAGGTATCTCTCAGATTTTTATTGTTTTTTACTCCAACCACTCATGGGCCGGATTGGTCCCCCTCGAGGGCCAGATGTTTGACCCCCCTGACTTAGTGAAAGAGATTTTAACCTTGGGCCAATATGCTGACCAAACTGAGATGTTTCATGTGATTATTCTATCTGTCAAAGATATCAGTAGCATTTTCTTATCGCTCTGTTCTATTGGCCTGACATGTTCTGACATGATCTGAGAGGAGGCAACAAAAGATTCTATCTTACTATCTAAATGACATTCACTTACTATCTAAATGACATTCACTGAGCTAATCATTGATGAGTTTGTGTATCAGTGTGAAGAAGAACAGGGTTCTGTGCAATGGTGGAAAAAGTACCCAAATGTCTTACTTGAGTAAAAGTAAAGATACCTTAATAGAAAATGACTGAAGATAAAGTGAAAGTCACCCAGTAAAATACTACTTGAGTAAGTCTAAAAGTATTTGGTTTTAAATATACTTAAGTATCAAAAGTAAAAGTAAAAGTATAAATCATTTCAAATACCCTGTATTAAGCAAACCAGAAGGCACAAGTTTTCATGTTTTATTTATTTATAGATAGCCAGGGACACACTCCAACACTCAGACATAATATACAAACGAAGCATGTGTGTTTAGTGAGTCTGCCAGATCAGAGGCAGCAGGGATGACCAGGGATGTTCTTTTGATACGTGTGTGAATAGGACCATTTTCCCTGTCCTGCTAAGCATTCAAAATGTAAGAAGTACTTTTGGGTGTCAGGGAAGATGTATGGAGTAAAAATTATTTTATTTTCTTCGGGAATGTAATGAAGTAAAAGTAAAAGTTGTCAAAAATATAAACAGTAAAGTAAAGTACAGACACCCCAAAAGATCACGTAAGTAGTACTTCAAAGTATTTTTACTTAAGCACTTTACAACACTGGTTCTGTGAACCATGCTTGCATGATGAGTAACATTACCTGATATACATCTGAAGACTTGCAAGTAGCCTATGCTGGGCTAGCATACAAACTATGCTCGATATAAAGTGAGTAAGTAGCAATGTTTTCTAATCATGAGCAGGAGATGGTGCTTATTATAGTGATTCGATAATATTTCAGTCTCTACGTAGACGTTTATCGTTTAGTGCTTTGTCAATTAGGATACTAGTTATCATTGCACAGCTAACGAGAATGCTGAATTAATGCATACTTTCAGTGATAGCCTACATTTTACAGGTCATCCCAGTCACATTAGTTAACGCGACTCCTGTGGCGGGCCGGGCGCACTGCACGCTGACACAGTTGCCAGGTGTACGGTGTTTCCTCCGACACATTGGTGTGGCTGGCTTCCGTGTTAAGTGGGCATTGTGTCAAGAAGCAGTGCGGCTTGGTTGGGTTGTGTTTCGGGGGATGCACGGCTCTCGACCTTCGCCTCTCCCGAGTCCGTACGGGAATTGCGGCCATGAGACAAGACTGCAACTACCAAAATGGATACCACGAAATTGCGGAGAAAAAGGGGTAAAAAAATAAAAATTAAAAAATAATAAAAAATTAAAAGTGACTTGTGGCGGTCCCACCTCAAATGTGACTTAGAAGTGACTTTGATTAGTGTGCTTATGTAGCTACACTTTTGAGTATCTGTGTTCAATAGCACATACTGTTGCATGAGTCACACTATTAGCATACATTTTACATTTTACATACACTTAGGTTGGAGTCATTAAAACTTGTTTTTCAACCACTCCACACATTTCTTGTTAACAAACTATAGTTTTGGCAAGTCGGTTAGGACATCTACTTGTGCATGACACAAGTACATTTTCGAACAATTGTTTACAGACAGATTTTTTCACATATAATTCACAGTATCACAACTCCTGTTGGTCAGAAGTTTACATATACTAAGTTAACTGTGCCTTTAAACAGCTTGGAAATTTTCTGAAAATTATGTCTTGGCTTTTGAAGCTTCTGATAGGCTAATTGACATCATTTCAGTCAACTGGAGGTGTACCTGTGGATGTATTTCAAGGCCTACCTTCAAACTCAGTGCCTCTTTGCTTGACATCATTGGAAATCAAAAGAAATCAGCCAAGACCTCTGAAAATAATTTGTAGACCTCCACAAGTGTGGTTCATCCTTGGGAGCAATTTCCAAATGCCTAAAGGTACCACGTTCATCTGTACAAACAATAGTACACAAGTATAAGCACCATGGGACCACGCAGCAGTCATACCGCTCATCTCCTAGAGATGAACGTACTTGGGTGTGAAAAGTGCAAATCAATCCCAGAATAACAGCAAAGGACCTTGTGAATATGCTGGAGGAAACAGGTACAAAAGTATCTATATCCACAGTAAAACGAGTCCTATATCGACATAACCTGAAAGGCCACTCAGCAAGGAAGAAGCCACTGGTCCAAAACCGCCATAAAAAAAGCCAGACTACGGTTTGCTACTGCACATGGGGACAAATATCATACTTTTTGGAGAAATGTCTTCTGGTCTGATGAAACAAAAATAGAACTGTTTGGCCATAATGACCATCGTTATGTTTGGAGGAAAAAGGGGAGGCTTGCATGCCGAAGAACACCATCCCAACCATAATGGTGGCAGCCTGATGTTGTGGGGGTGCTTTGCTGCAGGAGGGATTGGTGCACTTCACAAAATAGATGGATTCATGAGGCAGGGAAATTATGTGGATATATTGAAGCAACATCTCAAGACATCAGTCAGGGAGTTAAAGCTTGGTCGCAAATGGGTCTTCCAAGTGGACAATGATACAAGCATACTTCCAAAATTGACTTCAATCCCATAGGAAATTTGTGGGCAGAACTGAAAAAGCGTGTGTGAGCAAGGAGGCCTACAAACCTGACTCAGTTACACCAGCTCTGTCAGGAGGAATGGGCCAAAATGTATTGTGGAAAGCTTGTGGAAGGCTACCCAAAACGTTTGACCCAAGTTAAACAATTTATAGGCAATGCTACCAAATGCTAATTGAGTGTATGTTAACTTCTGTCCCACTGGGAATGTGATGAAAGAAATAAAAGCTGAAATAAATCATTCTCTCTACTATTATTCTGACATTTCACATTCTTAAAATAAAGTGGTGATCCTAACTGACCTAAGACAGGGAATCTTTACTAGGATTAAATGTCAGGAATTGTGAAAAACTGAGTTTAAATATATTTGGCTAAGGTGTATATAAAGTTCCCGACTTCAACTGTATATATCACCTCGGTGAATGTTGTGCTTATTCATGCATTGGCTGTTATGCTTTGTGTCATCTGCACATAGTCGTTATAGCATGGTTTCTATTATTGCTATTGCAAGAGCACACAGTGAGATTGTGGTGACTTAGAGGGCAACGCTAGCTATCCCTTCCACAGCATCTGCTGGAGCATCGCAGTACGACGGCACATCATTTTAGGATGGTAGTAAGCCAGTTTCTGTGCGTTATCATGCATGCGTGTGCAAAGTGCGTATGCAGTCATCTTATACCCTGATGCAGCTCACTGAGTGGGACTCATATCTACCAACTTGTGCTGGCCCAAAACTGTTGGTGCTACATGAAATGTTCAGCAGTCGAGCAGCGTGATATCTTGTGCTATTCGAATGGCGTTAGTCTGTCATCGGCTAAACATTACTGGGTCTTATCATCACTAAGCATATATTCACAGGAGTACAGCCTCCTGTTAAATTGATACTTCTGCCTAACCCTAACTTTTCGTCCTCAGATTTTAAGTTATCACCCTGGACCTTAGTGGAGAAGCTGCCGCCGTATAGCTGTGCGAATACTAATCAAGGCGTGCTATAGTTCCACTAGTAATCTATGGGGTCTATTTCTCTCTTTATCAGATCATTTATTTTTCTCTCTCGGCTCACAGGTTATATCGTTAGACATATCCTTCAGCTGAGTTAGATTATTTGTAGGTTTTGATTTTCAGCTCACTCTCACTGTGCATGCTGCAGATGCATCAGCTACTGCTGAACAATTCCAGAAGGCCATTGGGCTATTTAGAAAAGGTGGGTGCGTAGCTAACGTTTATTTGTGGTTTTGGGGGTTTGTTAGTAATACTGTGTTTTATGATATGTGATAGTACTGTACTGTATATCATGGGTGAGCTGTGCGCTCTGCAGTAGTCTAGTGTATGGTCTTCTCTCTGTACAATGTCTTCTGTTATATAACCACAAACGCCTTTTCTATTCCAAATTCAGTCAGGCATTTCAAAGAGTATGTCTCCGCTGTCAGTAGCACAAGTTTGAGATCCCATTAAGGCAATGGTGGTGAGTTTACATTACGTTTTTCCAGAGGCAGTCCATATGATGGCTTCAGGGGTTCTTCAGTCTGAATAAAGAAAATGTTCCTTCCCTTTAATTTTGCATGATCTCTTAAGTTCTGCTTGCAATATGGACTCTCGCATGTGGAACGTTGTTGTCATCACCAGAACTGACACCGCGTTGTCCTCTCTTTCATGTTATGCTGCCTGCATACTGAGCACAGGCAGCACCAGGCGAACCTCTGTTCAACATTGATGCTGGCAACCAATGGCAAATACTGGAACTAATCACGGCTCTGGTTCCTTCATCAGCGCGTAGGGTTAGATCTGAGCTATTGGCGCCCAATTCTGCATCGGCACTGCTACTTCTTCTCAGCTGATCCTGGCTTCACTCTGATCCTTTGATGCTACGATGTTACAATTGATTCATTCTAAGATTGTGAAACCTACCTGAGGTCTTGCAGTCTCGCAGTGCCAAAGGTTACCTATCACCCTCACTCTATACAAAAACTGGATTCACATTAAGTTAAGGAAAGGGTGTTCGGCTCGTACAATGATTTTTATTAGAGGCTGTTTGCTTATTGCTTATTGAGGCTTATTGCTTTCTACAGGTTTTTACAAGTTTATTAATCATTGCATGATCTCTCGATTTTTGGGGGGGATTTAACAATTTTGGACACTCACATGTTCACCGTGTTGGTTAAGCATTCCCAGACTGATAGGAAGAGTAAAGGTTTGCAGGTATCATATTGCTCAAACGAACACTGCTTTCTGTCCTCTCTTTCATGTTACGCAAACTGCAATGGCGACCACTGGTTACGCCGGGCAATCCATTATTCATTACTGATGCTGGCAAACCAATGACGAGATACTGGTTCTTCATCACGGCTACGTCTCCTCTGCCAATGCTGCAGGCTATCTCCTGAGCTGTATGCAGCCCATTCACTTCACATTGGCGCTGCTTCAATGGCTTCTCAATCTGTCCCTGCATCCACACTGGAGATTACATTTACATTTACATTTAAGTCATTTAGCAGACGCTCTTATCCAGAGCGACTTACAAATTGGTGCATTCACCTTATGATATCCAGTGGAACAACCACTTTACAATAGTGCATCTAACTCTTTTAAGGGGGGGGGGGGGGGTTAGAAGGATTACTTTATCCTATCCTAGGTATTCCTTAAAGAGGTGGGGTTTCAGGTGTCTCCGGAAGGTGGTGATTGACTCCGCTGACCTGGCGTCGTGAGGGAGTTTGTTCCACCATTGGGGTGCCAGAGCAGCGAACAGTTTTGACTGGGCTGAGCGGGAACTGTACTTCCTCAGAGGTAGGGAGGCGAGCAGGCCAGAGGTGGATGAACGCAGTGCCCTTGTTTGGGTGTAGGGCCTGATCAGAGCCTGAAGGTACGGGGGTGCCGTTCCCCTCACAGCTCCGTAGGCAAGCACCATGGTCTTGTAGCGGATGCGAGCTTCAACTGGAAGCCAGTGGAGAGAGCGGAGGAGCGGGGTGACGTGGGAGAAATTGGGAAAGTTGAACACCAGACGGGCTGCGGCGTTCTGGATGAGTTGTAGGGGTTTAATGGCACAGGCAGGGAGCCCAGCCAACAGCGAGTTGCAGTAATCCAGACGGGAGATGACAAGTGCCTGGATTAGGACCTGCGCCGCTTCCTGCGTGAGGCAGGGTCGTACTCTGCGAATGTTGTAGAGCATGAACCTACAGGAACGGGTCACCGCGGAGATCATGGGCATTCCTTCGAACTCTATTAGATTAAAACGCCAAGGAGATTTTTTGATGCTAAAAGCGATGAGTTCATCTGAGAGTCCCATGCCTTATATAGGTCGCTATGTCGGCGTTCAGCCCACAGTCGATAGCATTGCTTTGGTGGTTATGGTAATAAGGTTCAGTGGGTATTAGCACAGGTGGTTGGCTGGGTGCACATTGCTTAGGTTGTGTGTTAGATGATAGATATTTCATGTAGACCCACAGATGATCGGGCTACTCCTATAGTTCAGTGAGAGCACCCGGCGGCGCACCTCTAGGGCGACTGGGTTCACACTGCTACGTTGGCAAGAAGCTCATCTTGCCTCAAGCGAGGGTACCCGGCGGCATGTTACGAGGAATAGGAGTCATACGTTGCCATAATGCCACACATGGTTAACATTCCCACATAGTATTAATTCTTGCGATGGCAGGTTTACTTTAACTGGTCTATTGATTATATCTAACCGGCGCTCTGGCGTAGCTACACGCAGTTGGCCATCGTAGGGTTCTGCTGTTTTAGGGGATTGGTATAGCTTACCACGCTCACTGCCTATAGGCTATTTTATATTGATGCTTTCCTTGGGCAGTGAGCTACTCTGAAGGAACAAAGCCTATACGCTAAGACTTGCATTATTCATTGCTTAATAAATTGTTAAACATATTTCTACGTGGCGGGCATTTTCTTTCTGAAATTAAGCTGAGCCTGTTCAGAAGGGAAACCCGAGTGACCCGCCTCAGGCTGACGCATCAGCTGAGATGACACCAATTAGAGGCTAGTTACAATCACACCTACCTTATTGGCGGTCTATTTAAGATGACAGGGTCTGCTCACTCATCCTACTGCCGCTTGCTGCTCCTGCTACTATGCGCTGGCTTCTTCCTCCCACCACCACCCCAGCATCCACCTGTTAGGTTCTGTGTTCCTGCCGTGGGGATTGGTATAGCTTGCAGCGCTCACTGCCTGTAGGCTATTTTATATTGATGCTTTGCTTGGGCGAATAGCTACCCTGAAGGAGCAGAGCCTAAACTTTCAAACTGACTCTGACACAGTCTTGTGGCACTCAGAAGCCCATGGCCCTGCATGGCATCAACTGCGCCACAAAAGCACAAGGGTCGCTACAGTTATCACAAAGTCAATCCAGGCAGATCCACTAATACATACATACACAGAGTAGCCAATGTACACCGAGAAAGGTGTTGCCACAGATGACTTCTCCCTCTTCAAACCCGGCCTGTTCAAGCCCAATGTATGCACACACAACAGGCTGTGACTGGAATGTACGCTGAACAAAAATATAAACGCAACATGCAACAATATCAAAGATTTCACTGAGTTTAACTGAGTAAGGAAATCAGTCAATTGAAATAAATTCATTGGGCCCTAATCTATGGATTTTACATGACTGGGAATACAGATATGCATCTGTTGGTCACAGATACCTTAATAAAAAGGTAGGGGCGTGGATCAGAAAACCAGTCAGTGTCTGGTGTGACCACCATTTGCCTCATGCAGCGCAGCACATGTCCTTCGCATAGAGTTGATCAGGCTTTTGATTGTGGCCTGTGGAATGTTGTCTCACTCCTCTTTAATGGCTATGCGAAGTTGCTGGATATTGGCGGGAACTGGAACACGTTGTCGTACACGTGGTCTGCGGTTGTGAGGCCGGTTGGACGTACTGCCAAATTCTCTAAAATTATTTTGGAGGTGGCAGAGAAATTAACATTAAATTCTCTGGCAACAGCTCCAGTGGACATTCCTGCAGTCAGCATGACAATTGCACTCTCCCCTAAAAACTTGAGACATCTGTGGCATTGTGTTGTTTGACACAACTGCACATTTTAGAGTGGACCTTTCTTGGCCCCAGCACAAGTTGCACCTGTGTAATGATCATGCTGTTTAACCAGCTTCTTGATATGCCACACCTCTCATGTGGATGGATTATCTTGGCAAAGGAGACATGCTCACTAACAGGCATGTAAACAACTTTGCACAACGTTTTCTATGAAATAAGCTTTTTGTGCGTAAGGAAGATGTTGTGAGATCTTTTATTTCAGCTCATGACAGATAGATGACAGATGACAGACTTTTGAATGTTTACATTCAGACATGTAATCGTCAGTCTTCAAACTTCCATCCTCTTCAATCAGCCCAGTCGACATTCACCAGGTGAACTAGTGGTAATTGAGGTACCAGTATACCTGCACCAAGCACAACAATGGCTTCTCATAAGGTCCCTCTTCTCCTCTAATGTGGCTTCCTGCCTTTGGCCTTAGCAACAGGGGATGCAAGTGGAGACTTGAACATTAACACATTTTCAAAAGGTTCTAAGATAATGAAAGATACCCCCCACCCCCTAACCTCCTCTAAAAGTAGTGTGGTGATAGTTAGCCAGCTTGTAACTTAACTCAGTGAGATCTTTAGAAGCCTGCATAATTGCACGCTGCTTTTGTTGCATAAGGGGAAAAGACATGCAGGGTTTAATTATGAGCAGAGAACAAAGGAAACATTGAGGGTTTTTCTTGTTTCACAGTACACTGTCGGTAATTCCTAGAATTTCAGCAAATATGTCTTTGTAAGGAAGCCCAGTTTCCAGGAGAAGCCCTTAATCCCCAACGTGCACAGATCTTTATGGTGATTGGTGTCTAGTTGGTTGCTGGAACAAAAACATCCAGATTTAGCTTTGTCCCCCTGGTGTAATGTATAGCTCATTCCACTGGCCGTACATGCCTCTCTGGGTCTCGCCTCAGATGACCTCCATTCATTTTGTTTGTTTATTCCTCCATCCTTATTTTTTTCGTATTACTGACAGATTAGGACAAGAAAGACCGGTCCCACTTTTTGACCTTAAGTAATGATGTAATTCCTATCATTTCAGCAACTATGTCTTTGTAAGAAAGCCCAGATTCCAGGAGAAGCCCATATACACCAATGTGTGTGTAACGGATGTGAAATGGCTAGCTAGTTAGCGGGTACGCGCTACTAGCATTTCAATCAGTTACGTCACTTGCTCTGAAACCTAGAAGTAGTGTTGCCCCTTGCTCTGCAAGGGCCGTGGCCTTTGTGGAGCGATGGGTAACGATGCTTCGTGGGCGACCATTGTTGATGTGTGCAGAGGGTCCCTGGTTCGCGCCCGTGTAGGGGCGAGGGGACGCCGTAATGTTATACTGTTACATTGATGCTGTTGACCCGGATCACTGGTTGCTGCGGAAAAGGAGGAGGTTGAAAGGGGGGTGAGTGTAACGGATGTGAAATGGCTAGCTAGTTAGCGGGTACGCGCTACTAGCATTTCAATCAGTTACGTCACTTGCTCTGAAACCTAGAAGTAGTGTTGCCCCTTGCTCTGCAAGGGCCGCGGCCTTTGTGGAGCGATGGGTAACGACGCTTCTTGGGTGACTGTTGTTGATGTGTGCAGAAGGTCCCTGGTTCGCGCCCGGTATGGGCGAGGGGACGGTATAAAGTTATACTGTTACATGTACACAAGATTTTTATGGTGATTGACATGTAGATGGTCGTTGGAACTCAGGACGGGATAGAGGGGATTCGTGCTTTTACCTGAGGTACTGTCCTTCAAGTTCAAAGCGCTCATTGATGTGTGAGTTGTGTGTGTGTCTGCGTACATGTTTTTGTGTGTGTGTGTGTGTGTGTGTGTGTGGGTGTGTGTGCGTGCGTGCGTTAGTGCGTGTATGCGTGCGCGCGTGGGTGTGTGTGTGTGTGTGTGTGTGTGTGTGTGTGTGTGTGTGTGTGTGTGTGTGTGTGTGTGTGTGTATGCGCGCGCGCGCGTGTGTGATCACACTCATTTTTATTCAGCATGTTTGTGGGATTCAAACAAGCCGAGAAACTTGATTCGGAGGCTTGTCCCTCTTCACACCAATTGTGGATAATGTGATTTTATTAGATTAGTCTACTAAACAATAGATAGAAAGCAGTGAGGATAGGAGAGAGAGTTGGCTGCAGGCTGCAGGATTTGAGGCATTGTGTGTGAATATAATATTGAGTGAACAGTGAGGTGGGTTGGTGTATGGCACAGTTCCATATGTGGCCAGTAGAGAGAGGCAGTGTACCATCTGCAGCATAACAGCAGGGTCTTATTCATAAATGCAATTTGTAGTAAAATGTTTTGCAACAGCAAACAAAAACAAGCATTTCTTATTGGAAAACTATAGGTAGTTCCCTCCCTGTTTGTCTGTTTTCTTCCGTTTGGCTCCTAGTGAATAAGACCAAGGAATCTGTGGTAATTAGTGGCAATCAATCCCCTGAGACTGTCCTACTGGATTTATAATGTTAGCCAACCTAAAAAGCAGCCTCATGCCCCAAGCTTCTACACTCTCCTATGGTCTTTAGACCAACATGTTCAACTCTGGTTCATCCTTTGCCACGTGGTTAAATATCTTGTTGAAGCTTCAAAATGTCAAATGGCACCTTGAAATACTTTTCTCACATCTGATATGGGACTCATTGGAGGGTAGTGTGTGTGTGTGTGTGTATGTGTGTGTGTATTGTCTGCGTGCATGTTTGTGTGTTAGAGAGATTGAGGTGTGTTTGTATGCCAGGGAGAGTGGCGTATGTGTGTGTGCTCTGCTAAATGCCCAGAGGACCAGATCAGTCAAATATAATGGGAAGACATCTGTTCTGCACCACCTCAGAAGTGTCCCAGTGGAGTCATTAACATGGACAACCCTGTTGAGGCAGTGTCTCTTCTGTCCACTAGAGGACTCTGAAGTTCTATTCTAAAACAATGGCTCTGTTACACTTGTTGAAACCTTCAGGCTACAACTTTTATTATAACATTGTCATAACAGATGTAATAAACGGTTATGACAGCTGTTCTATTCTGCCATTGAGAGAGCGAGCACATCCACCAGTACATGTATTTAGTACATTTCAAACACATTTTGGCCATAATACATATCCCCAAATAAAATGTACTACTTTAAGTTTCAGCACAAATATCTCAAATAAATTGTATATAAATATACATATACAGTACCAGTCCAAAATTTGGACCCACCGACTCATTCAAGGGTTTTTCTTTATTATTTACTATTTTCTACATTGTAGAATAATAGTGAAGACATCAAAACGATGAAATTGTCATGGTTCCTCCTGGCACCAGAGGGCGGTAAAGACAATCCTAGAGACTTTTATTGGACTCGGGTGTGTCTTATTATTTCATGATTGTGCCCCTGTTAAAATAGGTGTGTTTTCTATGGTCCTTTGCAGAAGCTTGAATTGTTTACCGTGTGCATTCCTTTCCTTACTGAGTTTTCGAGACTTAGTGTTTGCTTTTTCAAGTGTACTGTGATCCTGTGGCTACCGTATCTCTGTAAAGTATTATGTTTATCCTTTATCACTGATTCCTTGTCTGGTTCTCTGCACCTGGGTCCAACCTTACCACGTCACAGAAATATGGAATAATGTAGTAACCAAAAAAGTGTTCAACAAATCAAAATATATTTTATATTTGAGATTCTTCAAAGTAGCCACCCTTTGCCTTGATGACAGCTCTGCACACTCTTGAGCTTCACCTGGAATTATTTTCCAACAGTTTTAAAGGAGTTCTCACATATGCTGTGCACTTGTTGGGTGCTTTTCCTTCACTCTGCGGTCCAAATCATCCCAAACCATCCCAATTGGGTTGAGGTCAGGTGATTGTGGAGGCCAGGTCATCTGATGCAGCACTCCATCACTCTCCTTCTTGGTCACATAGCCCTTACACAGCCTGGAGCTGTGTTTTGGGTCATTGTCCTGTTGAAAAAACAATTATAGTCCCTCTAAGTGCAAACCAGATGGGATGGTGTATCGCTGCAGAATGCTGTGGTTAAGTGTGCCTTGAATTCTAAATAAATCACTGACAGTGTCACGAGCAAAGCACCCCCACACCATCACACCTCCATGCTTCACGGTGGGAACCACATATGCGGAGATCATCTGTTCACCTACCCTGCGTCTCAAAAAGACATGGCGGTTGGAACCAAAAACCTCAAATTTGGACTCTTGAGACCAAAGGACAAATTTACACCAGGCCCATGCAAGTCTCTTCATCTTATTCGTGTCATTTAGTTGTGGTTTCTTTGCAGCAATTTAACCATGAAGCCCTGATTCACGCAGTCTGCTTTGAACAGTTGATGTTGAGATGTGTCTGTTACTTGAACTCTGTGAAACATTTATTTGGGCTTCAATCTGAGGTTCATTTAATTGCCGATTTGTGAGGCTGCTAACTCGAATGAACTTTTCCTCGGAAAGCAGAGGTAACTCTGGGTCTTCCTTTCCTGTGGTGGTGTCACGTTCCTGACCTATTTATGTTAGTTTGTTGTATGTGTTAGTTGGTCAGGACGTGAGTTTGGGTGGGCATTCTATGTTGTCTGTTTCTATGTTGGTTTAAGGGTTGCCTGGTATGGCTCTCAATTAGAGGCAGGTGTTTGGCGTTCCTCTAATTGAGAGTCATATTTAGGTAGGTTGTTTCACAGTGTTCGTTGTGGGTGGTTGTCTCCTGTGTCTGTATGTATGTTCGTGCCACACGGGACTGTAGCGTTTGTTTGTAGTCGTGTACCTGTTCGTGCGTTCTTCATGTTGTATGTAAGTTCCATGTTCAGGTCTGTCTACGTCGTGTTTGTTATTTTGTAATTTTCAAGTGTTTTCGTGTTCGTTTCGTAATTCAATAAATATCAGTTATGTCATCATACCTCGCTGCACATTGGTCTTCAGATCCCTCTCTCCTCTCCTCGTCCGAGGAGGAGGAATTAGAGAATCGTTACAGGTGGTCCTCATGAGAGCCAGTTTCATTATAGCGCATGGTTTTTGCGACTGCACTTGAAGAAACGTTCAAAGTTGTTGAAATTTTCCGGATTGACTGACCTTCATGTCTTAAAGTAATGACGGACTGTCGTTTCTCTTTGCTAATTTGAGCTGTTCTTGCCATAATATGTGCTTTGTATTTTACCAAATATGGCTATCTTCTGTATACCAACACTACCTTGTCACAACACAACTGATTGGCTCAAACGCATTAAGAAGGAAAGAAATTCCACAAATTAACTTTTTAGCAAGGCACACCTTTTAATTGAAATGCATTCCAGGTGACTACCTCATGAAGCTGGTTGAGAGAATGCCAAGAGTGTACAAAGCTGTCATCAAATCAAAGGGTGACTGTAACGGATTTCCTCTTTGTCTGAGGAGGAGTAGCAAGGATCGGACCAATGTGCAGCGTGGTAAGTGTCCATAATGGATTTTTAATAAATCAAAATGAACACAGAACAAAAATAACAAAACACGAACCAACAACCGAAACAGTCCCGTATGATGCAAACACTGAAACAGGAAACAACCACCCACAAAACACACTAGAAAACAGGCTACCTAAATATGGCTCCCAATCAGAGACAACGACTGACACCTGCCTCTGATTGAGAACCATACTAGGCCAAAACACGTAGAAAATATAACAACAGAACAAAACATAGAAAAACAATAGAATAGAATGCCCACCCCAACTCACGCCCTGACCAACTAAAATAAAGACATAAAAAAGGTTTGAAGAATCTCAAATATAAAACATATTTTGATTTGTTTAACACTTTTTTTGTTTACTTTATGATTCCGTATATGTAATTTCATAGTTTTGATGTCTTCAATATTATTCTACAATGTAGAAAATTTGAAAAAATAAAGATACACCCTGTCACGCCCTGACCTTAGAGATCCTTTTTATGTCTCTATTTTGGTTTGGTCAGGGCGTGAGTTGGGGTGGGCATTCTATGTCTTGGTTCTATGTGGTCTATTTCTATGTGTTTGGCCGGGTGTGGTTCTCAATCAGAGGCAGCTGTCTATCGTTGTCTCTGATTGAGAACCATACTTAGGCTGCCCTTTGCCCTCTTTCTGTGTGGGACCTTGTTCTTTGTTTGTTTGCCGCTAGGTTGCCCAACGTAGCTGGTCGGTCGTCGTATTCTTTATTGTTTTGTTGTGTCGTAGTTTCACTTCGTGATTAAAATTATGTGGAACTCAAAGAACGCTGCGCCTTGGTCTCATTCTTCCCAGGACGATCGTTACACACCCTTGAATGAGTAGGTGTGTCCAAACTTTTGATTGGTAATGTACGTTAGCAACATAGTTAGATAAGTTGTAAGCTTGTGTAGTGGTGCTTTGTAAACAAAAAGAGAGTAATGCATTGATCTATGGGACTTTAATGAGGACCAGCCAACCTTTTGATACAGGATGCAGTGGTGAGTAATAAAACTGTCACCAATGATAAAACAAATGACACTATGGTAGACAGCATCTAAAGGTTTAAGAGTAGTTGTTGCTGAAATTTGCTAAATGGGGTCACTATAATCAAGAACTGACAGAAAAGTCGACTGATCTGATTCCTGCTATTTAGGGAGAGGCTAGATGTATTTCTAATAAAGAAGCCCACTTTAAACCTTAGCTTTTTAACTAGCTCATCCGTATGTTTTTTAAACATTAAGTCATGTTTTAAAGCCAAATAATGTCAATAGGGACCAAGTTTGGATAAGATGGCATTGTAAGATGGCTTGTTCCAAGCTTTAACTTCCTGACTGATGTCTTGAGATGTTGCTTCAATATATACACATAATTTTCCTTCCTCGTGATGCCATCTATTTTCTGAAGTGCACCAGTCCCTCCTGCAGCAAAGCATCCCCACAACATGATGCTGCCACCCCCGTGCTTCACGCTTGGGATGGTGTTCTTCGGCTTGCAACCCTCCCCCTATTTCCTCCCAAAATAACGATGGTCATTATGGCCAAACTGTTCTATTTTTGTTTCATCAGACCAGAGGACATTTCTCCAAAAAGTACGATCTTTGTCCCTATGTGCAGTTGCAAACCATAGTCTGGATTTTTATGGCGGTTTTGGAGCAGTGGCTTCTTCCTTGCTGAGCGGCCTTTCAGGTTATGTTGATATTGGACTCGTTTTACTGTGGATATAGATACTTTTGTACCTGTTTCCTCCAGCATATTCACAAGGTCCTTTGCTGCTGTTCTGGGATTGATTTGCACTTTTCACACAAGTACGTTCATCTCTAGGAGACAGAACGCGTCTCCTTCCTGAGCGGTATGACGGCTACGTGGTCCCATGGTGTTTGTACAGATGAACGTGGTACCTTCAGGCGTTTGGAAATTGCTCCCAAGGATGAACCAGACATGTGGAGGTCTACAATTTTATTTTCTGAGGTCTTGGCTGATTTCTTTTGATTTCCCCATGATGTCAAGCAAAGAGGGACTGAGGTTGAAGATAGGCCTTGAAATACATCCACAGGAACACCTCCAATTGACTGACATTATGTCAATTAGCCTATCAGAAGCTTCTAAAGCCATGACATAATTTTCTGGAATTTTCCAAGCTGTTTAAAGGCACAGTCAACTTAGTGTATGTAAACTTCTGACCCACTGGAATTGTGATACAGTGAATTATATGTGAAATAATCTGTCTGTAAACAATTGTTGGAAATATGACTTGTGTCATGCACAAAGTAGAACCGACTTGCCAAAAATATAGTTTGTTAACAAGAAATTTGTAGAGTGGTTGAAAAACGAGTTTTAATGACTCAACCTAGTGTTTATAAACTTCCGACTTCAGCTCTATGTCTGGTAAGACAAGGGGTGGGGGTGTGTCTATTTGTCAATAATAGCTGGTGTGTGATGTCTAATAATAAAGAAGTCTCGAGTAATGGCTCGCCTGAGGTAGTGTGGTCTACAGCTTATCATGAGGTACTCTATCTACCAGGAGAGTTTTCATCTATATTATTTATTTATTTACCACCACAAACCGATGCTGGCACTAAGACCGCACTCAACAAGCTGTATAAGGCCATAAGCAAACAAGAAATGCTCATCCAGAAGCGGCGCATCCTAGTGGCCGAGGACTTTAATGCAGGCAAACTTAAATCCGTTTAACCTAATTTCTATCAGTGCAAACAGAGGGAAAAAAGACCACCTTTACTCCACACACAGAGACGCATACAAAGCTCTCCCTCGCCCTCCATTTGGAAAATCTGACCATAATTCTATCCTCCTGATTCCTGCTTACAAGCAACAACTAAAGCATGAAGTACATGTAACTCGCTCAATACGGAAATGGTCAGATGACGCGGATGCTATGCTACAGGACTGTTTTGCTCGCACAGACTGGAAACAAGCAAAACGTCAATACAGGACTAAGATTGAATCCTACTACACCGGCTCTGATGCTAATTGGATGTGGCAGGGCTTACAAACTATTACGGACTACAAAGGGAAATCCAGCCGCGAGATGCCCAGTGACACGAGCCTACCAGATGAGCTAAATGCCTTTCATGCTCGCTTCGAGGCAAGCAACACTGAAGCATGCATGAGAGCACTAGCTGTTCCGGACGACTGTATGATCACGCTCTCCGTAGCCGATGTGAGCAAGACCTTTAAACAGGTCAACATTCACAAGGCTGCGGATTACCAGGACGTGTACTCAGAGCATGTGCGGACCAACTCGCAAGTGGCTTTTCAACTTCTCCCTGACCGAGTCTGTAATACCTACACTACAGTTCAAAAGTTTGGGGCCACTTAGAAATGTCATTGTTTTTTAAAGAATAGCATATTTTTGGTCCATTAAAATAACATCAAATTGATCAGACAGTGTAGACATTGTTAACGTTGTAAATGACTATTGAAGCTGGAAACGGCAGATAAAAAAAATAAAAAAATAAAATGTAATATCTACATTTGAAGTCGGAAGTTTACATACACTTAGGTTGGAGTCATTAAAACTCGTTTTCCAACCACTCCATAAATTTCTTGTTAACAAACTATAAGAAATAAAATCTGAAATAAATAATTATTGTAACGGCTGTCGTCCTCCTCTGATGAGGAGAAGCGAGAAGAATCGGAGGACCAACATGCAGCGTGGTAAGTGTCCATAATGTTTATTTAAAGACATAAACTTGTCACGATCGTCAACGGGACTGAGAGAGGACCAAGGCGCAGCGCGTGGAAAGTACATCTTCTTTTATTTTAAAGAAGGAAAAAAACAAAACAACAAACAGAACAGACGACCGTGAAGCTATACAAAAATCAGTGCTGACACAAAACACTTCGACATAGACAATTCCCCACAAACAGCTAAAGCCTATGGTTGCCTTAAATATGGCTCCCAATCAGAGACAACAATAACCAGCTGTCTCTAATTGAGACCCAATTCAGGCAACCATAGACTTTCCTAGATACCTACACTCAACCATAGACACAGCTAGACTACTATACTAAACATAAACCCAACTACTCTAATAAACCCCCTAAACCTTACAACCACCCTAGACACTACAAAAACCACATACATTCCCCATGTCACACCCTGACCTAACCAAAATAATTAAGAAAACAAAGAATACTAAGGCCAGGGCGTGACATAACCCCCCCCTTAAGGTGCGAACTCCGGGCGCACCAGCACATAGTCTAGGGGAGGGTCTGGGTGGGCGTCCGTCCACGGCGGCGGCTCCGGCACTGGTCGTGGTCCCCACCCCACCATAGTCACTACCCGCTTACGTAGCCTCCTCCAAATGGCCACCCTCCACATTAACCCCACTGGATTAAGGGGCAGCACCGGACTAAGGGGCAGCACCGGACTAAGGGGCAGCACCGGACTAAGGGGCAGCACCGGACTAAGGGGCAGCACCGGACTAAGGGGCAGCACCGGACTAAGGGGCAGCACCGGACTAAGGGGCAGCACCAGGATAAGGGGCAGCTCCGGACTGAGGAACGGATCCTGGCTGGACGGCTCTGGCGGATCCTGGCTGTACGGCTCATGGCTGGCTGACGGATCTGGCTGCTCATGGCTGGCTGACGGATCTGGCTGCTCATGGCTGGCTGACGGATCTGGCTGCTCATGGCTGGCTGACGGATCTGGCTGCTCATGGCTGGCTGACGGATCTGGCTGCTCATGGCTGGCTGACGGATCTGGCTCCTCATGGCTGGCTGACGGATCTGGCTCCTCATGGCTGGCTGACGGCTCTGGCAGATCCTGTCTGGTTGGCGGCTCTGGCAGATCCTGTCTGGTTGGCGGCTCTGGCAGATCCTGTCTGGTTGGCGGCTCTGGCAGATCCTGTCTGGTTGGCGGCTCTGGCAGATCCTGACTGACGAATGGCTCTAGCGGCTCCTGACTGACTAACGGCTCTGACGGCTCGGGACAGACGGGCGGCTCTAATGGCTCGGGGCAGACGGATGGCTCAGACGGCGCTGGGTAGACGGATGGCTCAGACGGCGCTGGGGAGACGGATGGCTCAGACGGCGCTGGGGAGACGGATGGCTCAGACGGCGCTGGGCAGACGGATGGCTCTGGCCGGATGAGGCGCACTGTAGGCCTGGTGCGTGGTGCCGGAACTGGAGGCACCGGGCTAAGGACACGCACCTTCAGGCTAGTGCGGGGAGAAGGAACAGGGCATACTGGACCCTGGGGACGCACATTAGGCCTAGTGGGTGGTGCCGGAACTGGTGGTACCGGGCTGGGGACACGCATCTCAGGGCTAGTGCGGGGAGCAGCAACAGGATGCACAGGACTCTGGAGACGCACAGGAGGCTTAGTGCGTGGTGCCGGAATTGGTGGTACCGGGCTGGAGACACGCACCATAGGACGAGTGCGTGGAGGAGGAACAGGGCTCTGGAGACACACTGGAAGCCTGTTACGTGGTGTAGGCACTGGTGGAACTGGACTGGGGCGGGGAGGTGGTGCCGGAAATACCGGACCGTGCAGGCGTACTGGTTCCCTTGAACACCGAGCCTGCCCAACCTTACCTGGTTGAATGCTCCCCGTCGCCCGACCAGTGCGGGGAGGTGGAATAACCCGCACCGGGCTATGTAGGCGAACCGGGGACACCATGCGTAAGGCTGGTGCCATGTATGCCGGCCCGAGGAGACGCACTGGAGACCAGACGCGTTGAGCCGGCATCATGGCACCTGGCTCAATGCCCAATCTAGCCCTACCAGTGCGGGGAGGTGGAATAACCCGCACCGGGCTATGAACACGTACAGGAGACACCGTGCGCTCTACTGAGTAACACGGTGTTCGCCCGTACTCCCGCTCTCCACGGTTAGCCTGTGAAGTGGGCGCAGGTCTCCTACCTGCCCTCGGCCCACTACCTCTAAGCCCCCCCCCAATAATTTTTTTGGGCTGACTCACAGGCTTCCTACCGCGTCGTCGTGCTGCCTCCATTCGCCGGTATCCCTCCTCACACTGCGCCAGAGAATCCCAGGCTGGCTCCGGCACTCGCCCTGGGTCGATCGCCCACCTGTCGATCTCCTCCCACGTAGTGTAGTCCATATTACGCTCCCATTTCCATTCCTCCTTGCGCTGCTCCTGTTGCCGCTTTTCACGCTGCTTGATCCCGCATAAGTGGTGGGGAATTCTGTCACGATCGTCAACGGGACTGAGAGAGGACCAAGGCGCAGCGCGTGGAAAGTACATCTTCTTTTATTTTAAAGAAGGAAAAAAACAAAACAACAAACAGAACAGACGACCGTGAAGCTATACAAAAATCAGTGCTGACACAAAACACTTCGACATAGACAATTCCCCACAAACAGCTAAAGCCTATGGTTGCCTTAAATATGGCTCCCAATCAGAGACAACAATAACCAGCTGTCTCTAATTGAGACCCAATTCAGGCAACCATAGACTTTCCTAGATACCTACACTCAACCATAGACACAGCTAGACTACTATACTAAACATAAACCCAACTACTCTAATAAACCCCCTAAACCTTACAACCACCCTAGACACTACAAAAACCACATACATTCCCCATGTCACACCCTGACCTAACCAAAATAATTAAGAAAACAAAGAATACTAAGGCCAGGGCGTGACAAAACTGAACACTACAAAATACAAAACAAGAAACGTGAAACTAACGAAACCGAAACAGTACCGTGTGGCGACAAACACTAACACGGAAACAAACACCCACAAACAAAAAGTGAAACCCAGGCTACCTAAGTATGATTCTCAATCAGGGACAACGATTGACAGCTGCCTCTGATTGAGAACCATACCAGGCCGAACTCAAAACCCCAACATAGAAAAACACACATAGACTGCCCACCCCAACTCACGCCATGACCATACTAAATAAAGACATAACAAAGGTAATTGAGGTCAGAACGTGACAATTCTCTACTATTATTCTGACATTTCACATTCTTAAAATAAAGTGGTGATCCTAACTGACCTAAGACAGGGATTTTTAATAGGATTAAATGTTAGGAATTGTGAAACTGAGTTTAAATCTATTTGGCTAAGGTGTATGTAAACTTCCGACTTCAACTGTACATAGGCGTACAGAGGCCCATTATCAGCAACCATTACTCCTGTGTTCCAATGGCACGATGTGTTAGCTAATACAAGTTTATTATTTTAAAGGCTAATTGATCATGAGAAAACCCTTTTGCATTTATGTTCGCACAGCTGAAAACTGTAGTTCTGATTAAAGAAGCAATAAAACTGGCCTTCTTTAGACTAGTTGAGTATCTGGAGCATCAGCATTTCTGGGTTCGATTACAGGCTCAAAATTGCCAGAAACAAAGCCCTTTCTTCTGAAACTGGTCAGTCTATTCTTGTTCTGAGAAATGAAGACTATTCCATGCGAGAAATTGCCAAGAAACTGAAGATCTCGTACAACGCTGTGTACTACTCCCTTTATAGAACAGAGCAAACTGGCTCTAACCAGAATTGAAAGAGGAGTGGGAGGCCCCGGTGCACAACTGTGCAAGAGGACAAGTACATTAGAGTGTCTAGTTTGAGAAACAGACGCCTCACAAGTCCTCAACTGGCAGCTTCATTAAATAGTACCCGCAAAACACCAGTCTCAACGTCAACAGTGAAGAGGCGACTCCGGGATGCTGGCCTTCTAGGCAGAGGTCCTCTGTCCAGTGTCTGTGTTCTTTTGCCCATCTTAATTATTATTATTTGAGATGTCAGTCTGAGATATGGCTGTTTCTTTGCAACTCTTCCTAGAAGGACAGCATCCCGGAGTCGCCTCTTCACTGTTGACGTTAAGACTGGTGTTTTGCGGGTACTGTTTTATTGCTTCTTTAATCAGAACAGTTTTCAGCTGTGCTAACATAATTGCAAAAGGATTTTCTAATGATCGATTAGCCTTTTAAAATGATAAACTTGGACTAGCTAACCCAACATGCCATTGGAACACAGGAGTGATGGTTGCTGATAATGGGCCTCTGTACACCAATGTAGATATTCCATTAAATATCTGCCGTTTCCAGCTACAATAGTCATTTACAACATTAACAATGTCTACACTGTATTTCTGATCAAGTTGATGTTTTTTTAATGGGCAAAAAATGTGCTTTTCTTTTAAAAACAAGGACTTTTCTAAGTGATCCCAAACTTTTGAATAGTAGTGTACATGTAAGCAGACGACCATTGTCCCTGTGCCCAAGAAAGCGAAGGTAACCTGCCTAAATGATTACTGCCTCATAGCACTCAAGTTGGTAGCTATGAATTGCTTTGAAAGGCTGGTTGTAGCTCACATCAACAGCATCATCCCGGAAACCCTAGACCCACTCCAATTACATACCCTGCATTGCTTTACATACCCTGCATTGCTCATCTCATATGTATGGACTGTGCACTGTACCATCTACTGCATCTTGCCTATGCCGTTCTGTACCATCACTCATTCATATATCTTTATGTACATATTCTTTATCCCTTTACACTTGTGTGTATAAGGTAGTAGTTGTGGAATTGTTAGGTTAGATTACTTGTTGGTTATTACTGCATTGTCGGAACTAGAAGCACAAGCATTTCGCTACACTCGCATTAACATCTGCTAACCATGTGTATGTGACAAATAAAATTTGATTTGATTTAAATTGGCATTCCGCCCCAACAGGTTCACAGATGACGCAATCTCAATCGCACTCCACACTGCCCTTTCTCACCTGGACAAAAGGAACACCTATGTGAGAATGCTGTTCATTGACTACAGCTCAGCGATCAACACCATAGTGCCCACAAAGCTCATCACTAAGCTAATGTCCCTGGGACTAAACACCTCCCTCTGCAACTGGATCCTGGACTTCCTGATGGGCCTCCCCCAGGTGGTGAGGGTAGGCAACAACCTATCCTCATCACTGGGGCCCCTCAGGGTTGCATGCTTAGGTCCCTCCTGTACTCTCTGTCCACCCACGACTGCGTGGCCAAGCACGACTCCAACACCATCGTTAAGGTTGCTGATGACACAACCTTGTAATAAATAATGTGGAAATTGAGAAAGTTGAGATGACTAAACTGCTTGGAGTAACCCTAGATTGAAAACTGTCATGGTCAAAACATATTGATGTAGTAGTAGCTAAGATGGGGAGAAGTCTGTCTTATAATAAAGCGATGCGCTGCCTTCTTAACAACACTATCAACAAGGCAGGTCTTAAAGGCCCCAGTTTTGTAGCACCTTGGCTACTGTTCAGTCATGTGGTCAGGTGCAACAACAGACAGAGGAGCCTCTTAAAGAAGAAGTTACAGGTCTGTGAGAGCCAGAAATCTTGCTTGTTTGTAGGTGACCAAATACTTATTTTCCACCATAATTTGCAAATAAATTCATAAGAAATCCTACAATGTGATTTTCTGGATTTCTTTTTCTCATTTTGTCTGTCATAGTTGAAGTGTACCTATGATGAAAATTACAGGCCTCTCTCATCTTTTTAAGTGGGAGAACTTGCACAATTGGTGGCTGACTAAATACTTTTTTGCCCCACAGTACTAGGCGGTGTCAGAGGAAGGCCCAAAAAATTGTCAAAGACTCCAGTCACCCAAGTCATACACTGTTCTCTCTGCTACTGCACAGCAAGCGGTACCGGAGCGCCAAGTCTAGGTACAAAAGGTTCCTTAACGGCTTCTACCCTAAGCCATAAGACTGCTGTATAATTAATCAAATCGCCACTCATACTATTTACATTGACACCCCCCTTTGTTTTTACACTGGTGCTACTCTCTGTTTATTATCTATGCATAGTCACTTTACCCCTACCTACATGTACAAATTACCTCGACTAACCTGTACCCCCGCACATTGACTCTGTACCGGCACCCCTTGTATATAGCCTCATTATTGTTATTACATTGTGTTACTTCTTTTTTATTTTTTTACTTTAGTTTATAAAGTAAATATATTCTTAACTCTATTTCTTGAACTCCATTGTTGGTTGAGGGCTTGACTAAGTAAGCATTTCACGGTAAGGTCTACACCTGTTGTATTCGGCGCACTTGACAAATACGATTTGATTTGACTGAATTTGAGAGGTAAACATTTCTCCAACCTCATTCTTCAGCATTGTGTGTCAGGGCTACCATTATGTTACATTAAGACTAAGGAGTGTACGACTAAGTTGAAACATTATTATGTTACACAATATCAGATGCGTAACTTCCTGTACAGCAAGACACCCTTTCCTCTTATCACAGCGTCCCTTGCTGATGGATCACTAAGATTTCCTCCGTCAGTGTACAGCCTGAGAGTGAAAATGACAATTCAGTTAGACCCTTCTTACTATTTCTTGTTATGTCTACCTTTTTTGGACTAAATTATATTTTAAATTGGTTCCAAATTGCAATCACTGTAGACCTGTGTGAACCAATTAGCCTGGTAATTAACCTGGCAAGCATGATTATGTAAATATTTAGATTAATCACTGTGGTGCTGAATTTTGAAAGGAGGCTGTCAGATAGTTTCATGATATTTACTTGAAGTACATGTAACCAGCAAAGTAATAGTGCAGACCGTAGGAAAAGTGATTTGATTGTCTTTTGATGTCACGGTCAACGGACCATGAACTGTCATGGTTCCTCCGGGCACCAGAGGGCGGAAGAGACCGCCCTAGAGACTTTCTTTGTTACTCAGGTGTTACTTATCATTTCATTATGATGTCCCTTTTAAAAGGGTTTTTCTCTAATCCTTGTTTGCAGAAGCTTGGTTTATCAGTATTACTGTGATCCTGCTGTTACCTTATTTTCAGTGTAGTATTTACGTTTATCCTAAACCATTGATTCCTCACATGGTCCATTCTCTGCACCTGGGTCCAACCCCACCACGTCACAAGTGCATACCATCATTGATTGACGAATGACTACAATTAAGGTCAAGTAGCAGTCTTGACACCATATTGATAGACAAAATATTCTCTCATGACACAGCCTACAAGGCAGCATCCTGACTTTTGACCTCTTGCCTAGTTAAATAATTGTTTTTAACGCCTCTTAGGCTGCTATTGAATCTGATCACCCTGGCAAGAATAGAGCTCACGCCCTGGATCATATCCATCAGCCGATAAGGCACTTTGACTGCTAATATGCCTGCAAGGAACTTTGCTCATTAAACAGCCTACAAGGGAGCATCCTGACGTATGGGCCTCTGAGGCTGCAATTGAATCTGATCAAGCTCTGAGGTTGAAAGCTAATCTGATCAGCCTGTCAGGAATGGAGCTCTATAAATGGTAATATTATCCACAAAACAAGTGTCCCTTGTATTTATACACATATCAGTTATGCAAGCTAACAATCAGCATAGATACAGTGTTGTGAAAAAGTATTTGCCCCCTTTCAAATTTTCTCTACTTTTGCATATTTTTTATGCTGAAATTTGTCAGATCCTCAACAATAACCTAATATTAGATAAAAGGAACCTGAATTAACAAATAAAACAAACTTATTTCATAAACAAAGTTATGCAACACCCAATGACCCTGTACAAAAAAAGTAATTGCCCCCTTACACTCAATAACTGGTTATGTCACCTTTAGCTGCAATGACTCCAACCAAACGCTTCCTGTAGTTGTTGATCAGTCTCTAACGTCGCTGTGGAGGAATTGTGGCCCACTCTTCCACGCAGAACTGTTTACACTCAGCGACATTTGTGGGTTTTCAAGCATGAACTGGTCGTTTCAAGTCCTGCCACAACATCTCAATTGGGATTAGCTCTGGACTTTGACTAGGCCATTCCATAACTTCATATTTGTTGCTTTTTAGCCATTTTCATGTAGATTTGATTGTGTGTTTTGGATCGTTGTCTTTCTGTATGACCCAGCTGCACTTCAGCTCAGACAGATGACCTGACATTCTACTGTAGAACATTATTCCAAGAGTCTTGATGATCATCCAGGTGATTCCATGTGTTTTTAGGCTAACTTGAGTCAACTTTTTGGATGAAATGGGTCCCATTATGCATCTCTGCCACCACACATACATTTATTTGTAAGGGGCCCTCAGTCGAACAGTGAATTTCAAAGAAGGGCAGCTATTGGTAGAATGCAAAAAAAACAAAGAATATCCCTTTGAGCATGGTGAAGTTATTAATTACACTTTGGATGGTGTATCAATACACCCAGTCACTATAACGATACAGGCATCCTTCCTCTCCCGGAGAGGAAGGAAACCGCTTAGGGATTTCACCATGAGGCCAATGGTAACTTTAAAACAGTTACAGAGTTTAATGGCTATGATAGAAGAAAGCTGAGGATGGATCAACAACATTGTAGTTACTCCACAATACTAGCCTAATAGACAGTGAAAAGAAGGAAGCCTGTACTGAATACAAATATTCCAAAACATGCATCCTGTTTGCAACAAGGCACTAAAGTTGGTCTGAATGCAAAGTGTTATGTCTGCATCATGTTATGGGTATGTTTGTAATCGTTAAGGACTATGGAGTTTTTCAGGATTAAAAAATAAACGGAATAGAGCTAAGCATAGGCTAAATCCTAGAGGAAATCCTGGTTCAGTCTGCTTACAACCAGACACTGGAAGATGAATCACCTTTCAGTAGGACAATAAGGAGCATCAAACTCATCATTGTGCACTTTCACCACCTCATATAATGTATTTAATCTGTAGCCTAATAAACTGCATGGTTTCCCGAGTCGTAGTGGGAGAACCACGCACCATATCACCGCGTGACTCCACGTTGACTTCGCTATGATGGTTATTATATCAATATTTGTGCATTTGTCGCATAATTCATTTTTTTACCGACACAAGATCCCACCATGTCGAACGAACAAATTATCTGTCGGCATTTATTACATTTTACCTAAACATCTTGTTTCCATCACAGCTGTCATGTCTTTTTTTATATACGGTATGTCTTTACTCACATACAAACTCTGGATGGAAACGTGGGTATTGACACAGAACACCGCACCTTGAAAGTGGGAGTATTTCAAGCGATGTGCAGTTCGCGAACTATTCGTTATTTTTGAACGACTCTTTCACTGACGAGAGTCATGATTCGTTTTTCTGAGTGACTCGTTCATTTTAGTATTCTGTTTGGCATGTTGGTGCTAACCACAATAAATCGCAAAGCAGGATTAATATACGCATCTGCGGCTCCAGAGACATGCAACTGAATGTCATATACGCGCAGAAAAATGTATCATGAGCATAGAGAAGAAAAATACATGTTTGAACTGATAATTGATCGCATTGTGCAAGAATGACTGCAACTAATTATTAAATGTTATGGACACAGCTTTGTAGAACCAAAACATACACAGCCTCTGCTCAATAAACTCGATAATGAATCGTTTGGGGGGCTGCAGTTCGCGAACGAATGCTTATCACCTTGCCTGGCTACCCAGGGACGTTAGTTTATTTTCCGCAATGAGAAGTATGTAGCAAACGCCTGAAGCGGAAAATGTAGTGCGAGTTGTCTGGCCACTTTTCACCCTCACAGCAGTCAAGCAATACGTTCCTCCAAGAGTCGTTCGCAATCTAGTCCGGTTCGGGCAACAACTAGACCTCGTTCAAAATGTATCAAGAAGTAATCTTATTTGTATGTCATGCAATCAACAAATGTATATTGTCTCAGTCACAAATGACAGCTCCAATAAGCCTTCCATGGTGAGTAAAGGCTCGTAGAATCATGTCTCACGAGTTTAAAGTTCATCGTTCGCTGGTACATGTAGGGCGTCCTCCATGCCCTGGTCATTACTGACTTAAATGAGTCGAAAAGTTCCGAGTCAGTAAAAAGAGCCTAACTTCCCATTACTAGTATTTTCGTGCACAACCAATACGCTTTTGTGGTAAAATCGAAAAAGACGAATCGCGGCTTCGGGACTAATGTGATTGGATACGATGTTTACACGAAGTACGGGTGTATTCATTACGGAAACCGTTTACCATTGAATAACCAAACGGAAGCAAACATATAAAAACTAGAATATCTATTGGACAAAAGCAGGTATGTCCCGCCCCGTTTTTTCCCGCTTGCTTCCGCCAAAGAAACGCGTTGCAACATAATCGGTGTATTTAAAATGTCCAAGGTGGTACACACCTTCAATGACAATGCCACCTGTCAAAAACGTTTGTCAGACAGGCCGAGTATATGGCAGAGAGCGGACGGTAAAAATAATCTAGCTAGGACAGCTCATTGAAGTCGTGTAGCTAGCTAACTCTATTCTAACGGCCGCAGATATCTCAACACATATATATTAGCTAGCAAGTTTATATCACATTTGCCTAGCTAGGACTAGACAGAATCTTGACTTTAGCCAGCTAACGTTACAGTATAGCTAGCTAGGTGGTAAGCGACGTAACTAGCTACTAGCTTCACTAGTTAGCTGGCTTCCCGGCCTAGCTGTGCAATTTACGTGTTGCATCAAGCTGTGTCGGTGTCAAAAGTAGCTAATAATAGTTACTTGACAGATCACTGCACCCTGAATCGTAAACTTGTGCTTAAGACTGGTGATGGACTTTCTTGCTGGCTGCATTGGAGGTAAGTCTGATTTGAAACACACAGTTTTCTAGCTAACTACTAGTACTGCAGCCAATGTTGGAAGGCTAGCTAACACATCCCGTGTCTGTCTGGTTAGTGGTTAAATTCGCCGATTAAACTCAACCCCATGATCGAGTTTAGTCGGCAAGTGATGTCTGTAGCCATACCCACACACGCTAGGCTCTGCGTCACAAGCTGTCGCCTTACTGTAGCTATGTCATCTAGCCATCGTCACACCTACCAATCACACACATATACTTGGCCTAAAACCGAAAGTGCTATTTGAGAAATGAATTCTTACATCCTGTAGCTTAGACAATGTTGACATTGACATTGTGAAACTCTCGACTTGTTCACCTCACCCGGCTTACTAGCATTGTATGATGCAATCCGATTCCGCGATATCAACCACACTTTTGTTCTTGGCGAAAGTCGGCACACAAGCCTAGGAACATTCTCCAAATTCTATCTCGCAATGGAAAACACGTGACATCATTATAGCTGTCTGGAACTATTCAGACAATGCATTGAAAACAATCACTCCGTGTCTTATTGTAACATCACCAGTGCGTGACTTGCACTGAAATAGGCGTCAGTACTCATTTTGGATGCTGGTACGGTTTATATTTAGGTGCAGGAGCGCCACAATACTTTTGAGCGAGTACTATTCTATAAGAGAAACAGGAGCTCAAGCAGTATAACATTTTAGGTACACAGCTCCGGTGAGCTCCTTCCCAAGTCAATCACTGCATAACTGAAATAGCTAACAATATCAATGTAAAACCTAAAGATACTGTACCCTCTCCTGCTTGCCATTTTCTGTTCAGCTATTACATTCCACTCCTGTCATTTGATGTTGAATGTTAGCTAAAAAGAATGTAGGCTACAGTTAGTCTGGGTACCAGTCTGTGAATAGTTGGTAGACATGACAATTGTTGTAATGTAGATATATTTGGAAGTCAGGTTGGTGCAAGTCATGTTGAGTCTGCTATCTGGTGTCAGAACAAAGTAGCTCCTTATGCTATGTCAGAAAAGCGCCGTATGTGGGGTTATGGGTATTTCATAGTTAGCCCTTATTTGGTTATCTGATTCTAGTCGTCTTCAATGTAGCCTTGGTAATATTCTTTTAAATGAGATTAGTTTATAGGTGGTCAGATCATAAAGTAAGTGGATGGCCCTGCTCTCCAGGAAGACCACGTGTATGTTGTTGAAAGCAAAAAGTATATTTCTTCCCTGGTGAAAGGATTTATGATGAATGATACGTCTGTGGTTTCAGTTACTGCTCCATCAACAGACAAAACTAAGATAGATCCACTGTGAAAAGGAGAGGCATCCGCACACACCCCTTCACAGACCAATCACACTCTCCCTCCCACTGTCACGGATCTGCTGTGGAGTGGCTTGGTGTATTTGTAAACCCGTTAGGGAGGGACCCGCATGCTCAACGTGAGTGGAATGGCAGGAAAAGCCTGACTCGACTCAGAGGGCAACTTTAGTATTATATGAAAGTGTTGGCCTATCAGGCCGACTATTTAGAGCTGAGCCATAAGCATACATGGGGTGTAAACTAACCTTCATGTTGGCACCAAATGTTCCATAACAATACCGTTCTAATTGGAATTACGACTGGAACTGTTGGTGCCAACATGGCTCACTCCAAAAATGATGCCAAGCCTCTGAGCATTTGTAAATCAGTTCCACTGACATCTCCCACCATTTCCAGGAAACTCTTTGCAGTAGACCTTCAAAGCAATCAAAGGTGACTGTAGGCAGGACTCTGCAGTGTGACCGTTTTACTGGCGTATGCGCCTAAATATTTCGCTGTGCAACCTGGATTTTTTATTTATTTAGTAGCACCAGCACACCTAGAAAAATATTTTGCTGTGCTCCTAAATTTCTTTGTGTGCGCCTACATTTTTCAACTTAGGCGCACACATGCTCCTTGTAAAAAATTAAAATTTAAAAATTTAAAAAAGGTCAGCGTAGAGCCCTGATAGGGAAATTAATAACTTACTTTGTTACCTTGTACCACGAAGACACAGACCTTTGCATAATACTGTACCACTGCAAATTCTAAGTAGAAACAAAAAGTGAAAGAAATACCTAAACTTGGCAAACTGCCCAGGTACTGGTAGTTTGTTCCACTGTAGTTACTGTGGTATTAATACCTAAGCTATTACAAAATATTACCATAATTGTCCTTTGCCTGCCTGTTCACAAAGACACAAATCATGGTTGTAGTTTCGCTGAGGTCAGTGTGTTGACTTGTGATCCCCTTGTAACCAACACATGCCTACTGATACTCATTCCTCTCTGCCTCCTTCTTTCCACTCCTCTCCTCTTTTGACCTCACCCTCTCACCTTCCCCCCCTACTCACAAGGCAGGCAATACGCTTGACCTCATCTTTACTAGATGCTGTTCTTCCACTAATCTCATTGCAACTCCCCTCCAAGTCTCCGACCACTACCTTGTATCCTTTTCCCTCTCGCTCTCATCTAACACTTCCCACACTGCCCCTACTCGGATGGTATCGCGCCGTCCCAACCTTCGCTCTCTCTCCCCCGCTACTCTCTCCTCTTCCATCCTATCATCTCTTCCCTCTGCTCAAACCTTCTCCAACCTATCTCCTGATTCTGCCTCCTCAACCCTCCTCTCCTCCCTTTCTGCATCCTTTGACTCTCTATGTCCCCTATCCTCCAGGCCGGCTCGGTCCTCCCCTCCTGCTCCGTGGCTCGACGACTCATTGCGAGCTCACAGAACAGGGCTCCGGGCAGCCGAGCGGAAATGGAGGAAAACTCGCCTCCCTGCGGACCTGGCATCCTTTCACTCCCTCCTCTCTACATTCTCCTCTTCTGTCTCTGCTGCTAAAGCCAATTTCTACCACTCTAAATTCCAAGCATCTGCCTCTAACCCTAGGAAGCTCTTTGCCACCTTCTCCTCCCTCCTGAATCCTCCTCCCCCTCCTCCCCCTCCTCCCTCTCTGCTGATGACTTCGTCAACCATTTTGAAAAGAAGGTCGACGACATCCGATCCTCGTTTGCTAAGTCAAACGACACCGCTGGTTCTGCTCACACTGCCCTACCCTGTGCTTTGACCTCTTTCTCCCCTCTCTCTCCAGATGAAATCTCGCGTCTTGTGACGGCCGGCCGCCCAACAACCTGCCCGCTTGACCCTATCCCCTCCTCTCTTCTCCAGACCATTTCCGGAGACCTTCTCCCTTACCTCACCTCGCTCATCAACTCATCCTTGACCGCTGGCTACGTCCCTTCCGTCTTCAAGAGAGCGAGAGTTGCACCCCTTCTGAAAAAACCTACACTCGATCCCTCCGATGTCAACAACTACAGACCAGTATCCCTTCTTTCTTTTCTCTCCAAAACTCTTGAACGTGCCGTCCTTGGCCAGCTCTCCTGCTATCTCTCTCAGAATGACCTTCTTGATCCAAATCAGTCAGGTTTCAAGACTAGTCATTCAACTGAGACTGCTCTTCTCTGTGTCACGGAGGCGCTCCGCACTGCTAAAGCTAACTCTCTCTCCTCTGCTCTCATCCTTCTAGACCTATCGGCTGCCTTTGATACTGTGAACCATCAGATCCTCCTCTCCACCCTCTCCGAGCTGGGCATCTCCGGCGCGGCCCACGCTTGGATTGCGTCCTACCTGACAGGTCGCTCCTACCAGGTGGCGTGGCGAGAATCTGTCTCCGCACCACGTGCTCTCACCACTGGTGTCCCCCAGGGCTCTGTTCTAGGCCCTCTCCTATTCTCGCTATACACCAAGTCACTTGGCTCTGTCATATCCTCACATGGTCTCTCCTATCATTGCTATGCAGACGACACACAATTAATCTTCTCCTTTCCCCCCTCTGATAACCAGGTGGTGAATCGCATCTCTGCATGTCTGGCAGACATATCAGTGTGGATGACGGATCACCACCTCAAGCTGAACCTCGGCAAGACGGAGCTGCTCTTCCTCCCGGGGAAGGACTGCCCGTTCCATGATCTCGCCATCACGGTTGACAACTCCATTGTGTCCTCCTCCCAGAGTGCTAAGAACCTTGGCGTGATCCTGGACAACACCCTGTCGTTCTCAACTAACATCAAGGCGGTGACCCGTTCCTGTAGGTTCATGCTCTACAACATTCGCAGAGTACGACCCTGCCTCACGCAGGAAGCGGCGCAGGTCCTAATCCAGGCACTTGTCATCTCCCGTCTGGATTACTGCAACTCGCTGTTGGCTGGGCTCCCTGCCTGTGCCATTAAACCCCTACAACTCATCCAGAACGCCGCAGCCCGTCTGGTGTTCAACTTTCCCAAGTTCTCTCACGTCACCCCGCTCCTCCGCTCTCTCCACTGGCTTCCAGTTGAAGCTCGCATCCGCTACAAGACCATGGTGCTTGCCTACGGAGCTGTGAGGGGAACGGCACCTCCGTACCTTCAGGCTCTGATCAGGCCCTACACCCAAACAAGGGCACTGCGTTCATCCACCTCTGGCCTGCTCGCCTCCCTACCTCTGAGGAAGTACAGTTCCCGCTCAGCCCACTCAAAACTGTTCGCTGCTCTGGCACCCCAATGGTGGAACAAACTCCCTCACGACGCCAGGTCAGCGGAGTCAATCACCACCTTCCGGAGACACCTGAAACCCCACCTCTTTAAGGAATACCTAGGATAGGATAAAGTAATCCTTCTAACCCCCCCCCCCCCTTAAAAGAGTTAGATGCACTATTGTAAAGTGGTTGTTCCACTGGATATCATAAGGTGAATGCACCAATTTGTAAGTCGCTCTGGATAAGAGCGTCTGCTAAATTACTTAAATGTAAATGTTAAATGTACTGCTGTTTTTTAACTGGCTTACAGAAGTGGCCTGGCTCTTATTGGCTGGCTGGGCCCAGGCCTCCCACTGTGACACAGCAGGTGCTGCTTAGTTAGCATTAGCCTAGCTGTTCTAGCCAGTCCAGAGAGGCACAGACCGACCACAGACCGATGGCCAGTAACCAGAGCTCTGAAAACTGTTTGGGTTGTGGCTTTCTCATGGGGCCATGCTGGTCCACAAGACATTTCATTTCAGAATGTTATTGTTTAGGAACGGTTGGTGCCAATATGGAGGATAGTCTGCCAAACTCTGTAGGCCTATATCACGGCCTATAGCAGGACAGTTGCTGTCAGGGACCAGGGCTGAGGTTTCACTCTAGTCAGAGCCAGGGGAAGAGAGGGCTTGTATTAGGTAAGGTTACACCAAAATACCAGAGTCAGTAGTGAGAGGTCTCAAACTGGCATCGGAACAAGGGTAGGATTGGGTACACCTAAACACCTGTTATGTAGGCTAACTTGTAGAGCAGTCATCCGGACTATTCCTGAAGAATCACGCTCTCTCCCCAGTGGCCTTGCCAGGTATTAGTCAGCACTTTCTAGATCCATATAGCGTCACTGTCTCAGACCTGGGTTCAGATACTATTTGAATTCATTTCAAATACTTTACTGGTGCCTAATTTAGCCTGTCTGGCTTAATTGACCAATATAATCGTCTCAACTGCTAATCCTGCCCATCATCTGGCTTTGTTTACGGTTGCAGGTTGTTGTTGATGGCGACAGGGTTTACATTTCCTTCTCAGAAGAATTGCAGCTTGTAGTTTGGCAGTCTGATGTGACATCCTCTATGTGAGGTGATAGCCAACATTAAGGGTATATGTTTCCAATCTCTGAACTTGTGATCTGAATAGCGGACACGGCTATTTATTTGGTTTCTGTAAGGCATGTACAAATCTGTAGTTTAGATTTATCCCCCCTACCAGAATACAACTTCTCAAACTGTCTGAATAATCCAGTGTAACAAATCCAGTGCAGTAGACCAATTTTTACTTGAAACAATCTGATCTCAGCTATCCTGTCTATAATGGCTCTCTCATTCTTCTCTTCAGGTGCTGCCGGAGTCTTAGTAGGACACCCTTTTGACACGGTTAAGGTACGTTTAGTTTTTCTTGTTTTTTTCCCCCCTTCTATGCAAATAAAGCTTGCAAGTCACAAAGTTCAATAGAGTTGCTGCTTATCTCAGACCAACCACGAAAGCAGCAATACGGTATGGTTAGGGTAAAGGGGTGATCTCGACACTATAACAGATGCTATTTGTATGTATGTTGCTGATTTTGTACACATCCTTAGCTTACATAGGCTTAATAATTGTGGGAGATTTTCTTGTTACCTGTAACAGGGACTTTCTTCATTTCACAGAAACAG